>NC_143012.1:62037064-62177064 GCF_055824585.1 Amblyomma mixtum
TTAGCGGCTTTTGCAAAGCGGCTACATACAACTGCCATTGCACACAAACAAAATAATGCATGTCATGAATGCACAGTTCCGGTAAACATTAAGCACATGACATGCCTAGAGGTCAATTGCATGATCGTAGAGGTTTAGGTGTGAAGCTGTCGTATATCATGTTTGGATATCTTATGCTACTGAGATCGAATGCAGACACTGACAGGACCCATTACTGCTATCGCGTCGTACCCTTAAAGGCAGAGATTAAGTGTCTCCGAAATTTCACGCAAAGTTCCACATTTTAATCTGCATTGACAAAATGGTTGGCGGTATTATGGAATAAATGTGGGCGCCACAGTTTCTCCTGAGTTTTTGAGTAGCGTAAGAGTTGACTTTCACTTGTTTGATCGCATGGAATGTTATTACAGGCGAGGCAACTGCAGTCTTTTGGTGTCTTTTCAGTCTGGCGCCACTCCGTATTGAATCGTTGTTTGCTTAGTCCTTCCATCATACGGAACTGACGTGACAACCTCAGGCACTTTAAATCCTCTCGTTACGGTGTAGCCTATAAATCACAAGCTTTATGCTGCTATTCATTTGTACCTGTGGTGTAATGCAGTGAATAGACCGTTCTCAAATCGTATTTTTTTTATATTGGCACAATTTCTCCCACTGTGAAAAAATATTTGACAATTTTATGGAATTAATTATTCCAATATTTTGTCCAACTAATCATCACAACCAAACTGCCGCTTTTACAAAGATGACTAGTTAATACTGCCACTCTCAGATCATCAAAAAAAAGTTTGAGGCTGTTCCAACTTGTTCCTGTCGCTTGAATCACGGACCTTTGCGGGAATTTGCTTTAAGGCTCGTTGATGTTTCTGTAAATTTTATTCATAGGCTACTGAAAGAAAGAGTTATGAGAAATGAGACTCTCGTCCTTATATCTAGTCACGTCCTATGGAAAGCGCAGCTATCCACGAAACGAGCCCATTCATACATGCTGCTTGTGGTAGCGGCTCTTAGGATGGGCCGCGACTTCGCTGTAAAACGCTTTTCGCTATGCGCGGAAGGTGACCTTGAGGGTTCCAGAAAAATGGCTCATAGCTCACGCGGTTTCCAGTTATACTTTTTTCAACTGAATTATTCATCGACAAATTTAGTGCAGCTGAGACTCCTTTGCAAACTAGAACTAGCACAGTTCAACTGTATTATAATGTTTTCTAAACTAATTTTTGCAGTACAGCATTGTAGTCAGGCTGCCCCGTTTACCTCTCTTTGTTCCGCTTTGTTCGGTAGAAATGCTCTTCTTTTCAAGGCACTAAATAATTCCAGTCGGAAGTTTCTTTCACTTATAGTCTTCTTAGTTCTAAATGTATGCCAGCCTTCCGATTATGATTTGCCATTTGCATATTTCTAATAGGGATCTGGAACAACGAGCTCAGGCACGGTAAGCGTTTTGTCGACATGGATACGATTTTTCAAATCTTAGTACTCTCGAGCATTTCCATTCTTGAATTCCCTCAAAAGTTTGTCAATGATTGAAACTTTCTGGACGCACTTTAACCTAAAACCTCCGAACCGTGTTAAGGCTGTCTGTAATCCTTAGGAAGAAATTCATGAGAGTAGTTTCAAGTTTGACCCTTTTATCGGTATGAATACGGTTGGTTTTAAGCGGGTGAACAGCACTTTGTCAAAATTTTGTTTTGCTCGCGTCTTAGCAATGCATCGCTTCTGTACTTTCCTTTCTCATGTGTCCTTTTCTGCTATACTTCATAGGGAAGTGAGACGACAAGCTCGGGCACGGTAAGGTTTTTGTAGCGTTCAATAAGACTTTTTTTTTTTCATCGACCAGAAACGCCCTTCCATGCTTGATTTCCAGGCTATATCTAAGACTGCACACAAACGTGCAGCATTGATTTTTTGTTGGTTTAGAACTGTTATATTACAAAATGTTGCCACAAGCGGTTTGGTCCGTTTAGCAGTGCCCCAAAACTTCAAGTAATGTCTGCAGGCTTCAGAACTCCGTCCTATCTCCATAATTCTAGTTTAATGTTGTCGTTAAAATGCTAAGGATGTCTATACTAGCAGTTTCAGTCTATCGCATCTCTTTGCGATGATAACCACAGGTGATAACCACAGGGTGGTCAAAAAATACTGCAGAAATTTCTGAATACCTCGCGTGTTCCTGGCCATTCGCTTATGAGCAACGTTTCATTTTCCTTCATTGACAACTCTATTTGTACCGGAATTTCATAGAAACTTCGTAACCCTCACGCGTACATAAAAACCGGACACTGGAACTGGTGCCGGAGCAAACTGTGTGCGCTATACGGAAGAATTAAAACTGGACCTGCTACAGTTCGATTGCATATACGAGGTCTGTTAGGTCTGTTAGGTCTGAGGTCTGTTAGGTCTGAGGTCTGTTGCATATACGAGGTCTGTTAGAGGTCTGTTCGAGAAAAGTATCCGACCTTTGGGCGAAGAAAAAAAACTGGCATAACTGGAGCATTGGCAACCTAATCACCTTCAAAGTAGTCTCCTTGGGACTCCACACACTTCTCCCAGCGGTGCTGCCATTGTTGGAAGTATTCCGAAAAGGCCTCTTTCCGAATGGAATTTAGCTAGGCTGTCGTTGCAGCCATAATGTCCTCTCTTCTCTGAAAACGCGCTCCTTTCAATGTCCTCTTGATTTTGGGAAACAGCCAGAAGCCGCAGGAGGCCATATCAGGAGAGTAAGGAGTCTGTTGAACTACAGGGGTCTGGTGTTTCGCCGAAAAAGTCTGAAACAAGCGCGAGGAATGTGCAGGAGCATTGTCGTGATGGATGCGCCAATTTCCTGTTGATCTCAACTCCGGTCTCTTGCGCCGCACAGCACCACGTAGGCGACGGGGGACATCCCTGTAGTACTCTTTGGTCATTGTTTGACCCTGTGGGGTGCTTACTCGTGGTGTGCCACACAGAGGGAGTCACAGAAAGCTGTCAGCATCACTTTGACATTGCTGCGCACTTGGCGGGCCTTCTTTTGTCTTGGTGACATGGAATGCTTCCACTGTGACGACTGGGATTTGGTTTCCGGGTCGTACCCGTACACCCAAGACTCGTAACCAGTGATTATGGTGTTGATTAAATCGGGGTCACTGTTTGTGAAATCTAGCATGTCATATGAGACTTCAACACGAAGCTGCTTTTGCTCCACCGTGAGCAGCTTCGGCACGAATTTCGCCGCAACTCTCTCCATGGCCAAATCTTCGGTGATAATAGAATGGGCAGAAAAATTGCTGATGTCCACCTCTTCCGCAATTTCTCGGATACCTCCACGACGGTCGCGCATCGCCACAGCGTTCACTTCGGCAATGACCTGATCATTTCGGCATGTTGATGGCCGACCGGAGCGTGGCTCGCTCTCCACCGATGTGCGGCCGTCTTTAAACCAATTGTACCACTGTTTAATTTGTGTGCTGCTCATAGCATCTTCACCGAAAGCCGTACTGAATATTCCGAGTGGTTTACACTTGGCTGTCGTCCAGTTTCTGGCAAAATTTGATGCAGTAGCGCTGCTCCTGTCGCTCCGCCATTTCCCTTGGAATAAAAAACCGACGAGAGCACTGCGCACTGCCTCACTCAAACGCTGCGTCCCAGCGACTGACGCTATCGGCAGGCCGGGAAAAATTCGTGCATGCGTACGAATGTTCACGGTCGGCTGGTGCAAGCACGTTTGATTCATATCCATCAGGTGTTCGCAAAAAAAAATAAAGTCGGATACTTTTCTAACAGACCTCGTAATCTTTCACTGGCAACTGCCGATTTCCTGTTGTCTTTTCACTGCACGTGACAACGGCAGTTTTCGTTTTGACTCGTTTCATTGCTCGGTTCTTCACAGGGAACTGAAACTACAAGCTCAGGCCCGGTAAGCTCCTTTTGGCGGCTCAGACAATCCGTCGTATAGCTGATGCCGACATTCTTTTCTATACCTGTTTGACAGTGAATATCCTGTAAACATACACCTCTATAATACAGGTACCAATCATCTTATTGTGGTATAATAATTCACTGCATTAGGTGCTCATGTAGGTAATCTTGAGGTAGCCACTAAGGTATTGCGGCGTCCAAACAGGATTTGCAGCCATTCGATGGGAAGGAATGTTTTACTTGCAAGTGCCGGTTCCGTGACGCCTTTTAAATCCCCTCAACTGCGATAGTTTTCGTTTTGACTCGTTTCATACGTCGGTTCTTGACAGGGCACTGGAACGACAAGCTCAGGCACGGTAAGCTCATCATGGCAGCCCACCCGATCCGTCATAATCTTAATCCCGCCATTCTTTCCACTTATATTTTTACAGTCGATAGTCCCTAAAGATATCTTATTTGTAAGAAATTGTTGAACATGCACTTTTTTTCATAAAATAATTCGCTGTTCTATGCATCGAGGTATGCTCACCTCGTTTTTTCCTGCTTTATTCAGTACACTTCAAACTGAACTTCGTACAGTTCGATTTCATTAAATGTTTCATTGGCAAGTGCCGGTTTCTTTTTGTCTTTCGACTGCCTGTGACTAAGGCAGTTTCCGCTTTGACTTGTTCCACTGCTCGGTTCTTCACAGGGAACTGAAACTACAAGCTCAGGCCCGGTAAGCTCCTTTTAGCGGCTTATCCAATCTGTCGCAATCTTGATGCCGACAACTTTCATACTTGTTTGACAGTGAATTGCCTGAAAAGATACACGTCTATAATATAGGTACTAAGCATCTTACTGTGACATAATAATTCGCTGCGTTATGCACTCATGTAGGTCATCTTGAGGTAGGCACTAAGGTTGGCTGCGGCATTCGAGCACAATTTGCCGCCGTTCGATGGCAAGGAATGTTTTACTTGCAAGTGCCGGTTCAGCGACGCCTTTTAAATCCCCTCAACTGCGATAGTTTTCGTTTTGACTCGTTTCATTCGTCGGTTCTTCACAGGGAACTGAAACTACAAGCTCAGGCCCGGTAAGCTCCTTTTGGAGGCTCAGACAATCCACCTTAATCTTGATGCCGACATTCTTTTCTATACTTGTTTAACAGTGAATAGCCTGTAAAGATATACTTCTATAATGTAGGTACCAATCATCTTACTGTGGTATAATAATTCGCTGCTTTAGGCACTCATGTAGGTAATCTTGAGGTACGCACTAAGGTAGGCTGCGGCGTCCGAACAGAATTTGCAGCCGTTCGATGGGAAGGAATGATTTACTTGCAAGTGCCGGTTCCGCGACGCCTTTTTAATCCCCTCAACTGCGATAGTTTTCGTTTTGATTCGTTTCATACGTCGGTTCCTCACAGGGCACTGGAACGACAAGCTCAGGCACGGTAAGCTCATCATGGGAGCCCACCCGATCCGTCGGAATCCTAATCCCGCCATTCTTTCCACTTATATTTTTACAGTCGATAGTCCCTAAAGATGTCTTATTTCTAAGAAATTGTTGAACATGCATTTTTTTTTTATAAAATAATTCGGTGTTCTAGGCATCGAGGAATGCTCACCTCGTTTTATCCTGCTTTATTCGGTACACTTCAAACTGAACTTCGTACAGTTCGATTTCATGGAATGTTTCATTGGCAAGTGCCGGTTTCTTTTTGTCTTTCCACTGCCAGTGACTAAGGCATTTTCCGCTCTGACTCGTTCTACTGCTCCGTTCTTCACAGGGAACTGAAACTACAAGCTCAGGCCCGGTGAGCTCCTTTTGGCGGCTTAGACAATCCGTCGTAATCTTGATGCCGACATCCTTTTCCATACTTGTTTGACAGTGAATATCCTGAAAAGATACACTCCTGTAAAATAGGTACAAATCATCTTACTGTGGTATAATAATGGGCAGCTTTAGGCCCTCAGGTATGCCGTCTTGAGGCAGGCGCTAAGTTACGCTGCTGGGTTGGAACAGGATTTGCAGCTGTTCAATGGCATGGAATGTTTTACCTGCAAGTGCCGGTTTCGTTACGTCTCATTAATGCACGCAGCTGCGGTAGTTTTCGTTTTGACTCCTTTCATTCGTCGGTTCTTCGCAGGGAACTGAAACAGCAAGCTCAGGCACGGTAAGCTAATCATGGCAGCCCACCCAATCTGTCATAATCTTAATCCCGGCATTCTTTCCACTTTTATTTTTAGTGTATAGTCCCTAAATACTTTTCTAAGAAATTGGTCAACATCCACTTTCTTTCATAAAATAATCCGCTGTTTTAGGCATCGAGGTATGCTCTCCTCGTGTTATCCTGCTTTATTCGGTAGAATTCGAATAGAACTTGTGGCTGTTCGATTGCATGGAATGATTCCATAGGAAGGGCCGCTTTCCTTTTGTATTTCGATTGCACGTGACCGCGGCAGTTTTCGCTTTGACTCGCTCCATTCCTCGGTTCTTCACAGGGAACTGAAACTACGAGCTCAGGCCCGGTAAGCTCCTTTTCGCGCCTTAGACAAACAGTCGTAATCTTGATGCCCACATTCCTTTCCATACTTCTTTGACAGTGAATAGCCTGTAAAGATACACATCTATAATATAGGTACAAATCATCATATTGGGGCATAATAATTCGCGGTGTTAGCCACCCAAGTAGGTCATCTACAGGTAGGCACTAAGGTAAATTGCGGCGTTCGGACAGGATTTGCAGCTGTTCGATGGCAAAGAATGTTTTACTTGCAAGTGCCGGTTCCGAGGCGCCTTTTAAATCCCCGCAACTGCGACAGTTTACGTTTTGGCTCGTTGTATTCGTCGGTTCTTCACAGGGTACAGAAACAGCAAGCTCAGGCACTGTAAACTCATCATGCCAGCATATCCGATCTAGCGAAATTCTGGAGGCCCGTGTACTGTACGATGTTAGTGCACGTTAAAGAACCCCAGGTGGTCGAAATTTCCGGAACCCTTCACTACGGCATCTCTCATAGCCTGAGTCACTTTGGGCCGTTAAACCCCTTAAACCAAACCAAACCTCTCATAATCTTAATACCGCCATTCTTTCCACTTACATTTTTGCAGTTGATAGTCCCTAAGGATATCTTATTTCTAAGAAATCGATGAACATGCACTTTCTTTCATAAAATAATTCGGTGTTGGGCATCGAGGTATGCTCACCTCGTTTTTTCCTGCTTTATTCGGTACCCTTCAAACTGCGCTTCCTACAGTTCGATTTCATGGAATGTTTCATTGGCAAGCGCCGGTTTCTTTTTGTCTTCCGACTGCCCGACACTAAGGGAGTTTCCGCTCTGACTCGCTCTAATGCTCCGTTCTTCACAGGGAACTGAAACTACAAGCTCAGGCCCGGTAAGCTCCTTTTGGCGGCTTATACAATCCGTCGTAATCTTGTAGCCGACATTCTTTTCTATGCTTGTTTGACAGCGAATAGCCTGAAAAGATACACTTCTATAATATAGGTACAAATCAGCTTACTGTGGTATAATAATTGGCAGCTTTAGGCACACAGGTATGCCGTCTTGAAGAAGGCACTAAGGTACGCTGCTGTGTTGGAACAGGATTTGCAGCTGTTGAATGGCATGGAATGTTTTACCTGCAAGTGCCGGTTTCATTACGTCTCTTTAATGCACGCAACTACGATAGTTTTCACTTTGCCTCGTTTTACTGCTCGGTTCTTCACAGGGAACTGAAACTACAAGCTCAGGCCCGGTAAGGTCCTTTTGGCGGCTCAGACAATCCGTCGTAATGTTGATGCCGACATTCTTTTCTATACTTGTTCGACAGTGAATAGCCTGAAAAGATACACTCCTGTAAAAGAGGTACCAGTCATCTTACTGGGGTATAATAATTCACTGCATTAGGCACTCATGTAGGTAATATGGAGGTAGGCACTAAGGTAGTCTGCGGCGTCCAAACAGGATTTGCAGCCTTTCGATGGGAAGGAATGTTTTACTTGCAAGTGCCGGTGCCGTGACGCCTTTTAAACCCCCTCAACTGCAATAGTTTTCGTTTTGACTCATTTCATACGTCGGTTCTTGACAGGGCACCGGAACGACAAGCTCAGGCATGGTAATCATGGCAGCCCACCAGATCCGTCATAATCTTAATGCCGCCATTATTTCCACTTATATTTTTACAGTTGATAGTCCCTAAAGATATCTTATGTCTAAGAACTTGGTGACATCCTCTTTCATCAAATAATTCGCTATTGTAGGCATCGAAATATGCTGTCCTCGTTTTCTCCTGATCTATTCGGAAGAATTCGAACTTGATTTGCTCGATCGCATGGACTGTGTCACTGGCAAGCGCCGGTTTCTTTTGGTATGTTGACTGCACGTGACCGCGGCAGTTTTCGCTTTGACTAGCTTCATTGCTCGGTTCTTCACAGGGAACTGAAACTACGAGCTCAGGCACGGTAAGCTCCTTTTGGCGACTAAGACAATCCGTAGTAATCTTGATGCCGCCATTCTTTTCTATGTCTGTTTGACAGTGAATAGCCTGTAAAGATATAGTTCTATAAAATAGGTACAAATCATCTTACTGTGGTATAATAAAAATTGGCTGCTTTAGGCACTCTGGTATGCCGTCTTGAGGCAGGCACTAAGGTACGCTGCTGTGTTCGAACAGGATTTGCAGCTGTCCGATGGCATGGAATGCTTCATCTACAATTGCCGATTTCGTGACGTCTTTTTCATGCACGCAACTGCGGTAGCTTTCGTTTGACTCGTTTCATACGTCGGTTCTTCACAGGGCACTGAAACAACAAGCTCAGGCACGGTAAGCTCATCAGGGCAGCACAGCTGACCCGTCATAACCTTCATCCCACCCTTTTTTTCAATTGTATTCTTTATAATCTATAGTCCCTAAGATATGTTGTTTCTGGGAAATTGGCACATATCCTTTTAATGTCATAAAATAGTTCGCGGCTTTAGGCACCGACGTATGCTGTCTTAGTTTCTACTGCTTTACCGGTTGAATTAGAATGGAACTTGTGGCAGTTCAATTGCACGGAATTTTTCAATGGCAAGCTCCGGTTTCTTTTTGTCTTTTGACTGCACGTGACCGCGGCGGTTTTCCCTTTGACTCGCTTCATTGCCCGGTTCTTCACAGGGAACTGAAACTACGAGCTCAGGAACGGTAAGCTCCTTTTGGCGGCTTACACAATCTGTCGTAATCTTGATTTCGACATTTTTTTCCATGCCTGTTTGACAGTGAATAGCCTGTAAAGATGTTCTGTAAAATAGGTACAAATCATCTTACTGTGGTATAATCATTGGCTGCTTTAGGCGTTCAGGTTTGTGCGGCCAACCATCCAACCTTCCTGCTGTCTCTCTGCCGAGGATCAACGTTGGTTGTGTCATATTTGATCAAACAATACTAAACCTTTCATTGACATTCAGACATTGCATTAACTCCCTCGTTCCTGCCCTTGGGTTCCTTGGAAGGGGGGGGGGGGGGGGGGTGTCGGGCCAAATGTGGGCAGAGAGAATGGCACTCCTTTGTTTTTTTTAAATTGCTTATCTTCACTAAATATGATTTAAAGGTGTTTCCTCTAATTGTAAGTTTTTGTTCCAGTCAAAGAAGCATTCTTTAAATGATGATTCGCGCACAGGAAGGCAGCCGGCAAGCAAGAGAGAATAGTGCATCGACAATTTCAAATCGGCGCCTTAAAGGGACCTAGAAAGGTGTGGTTGAGGTTGGCTATAAAATGCTTGCGTTATGTAGAGTACAGGCCACCGAGGGTTCATGCCACGTACAAGACCTTAAAAGCGAGCAGATAATTTACAATACCATTTTAAGAACTGCCGCTTCCGGGCCTCGGGGCTACCAGCGGTAGCGAGCTTTCGCACGAATCCATGCGCATTGCGTCATGTAGCACTCTTTACCTCAGCAGTGGAATGCCATCATTGGTTCACCGCGGCAGCACCGTCAACACCAAACCAGTTTAGGAGGCGTTGGCTCCGCCCCCTAGGGACGTAACGCCGGCGGACCGACATTTCAGCGCGCAAAAAGTTACGAGAGGAGAGTCAAAGGCGTGAAGACGCGGAAATTCAAATTTTGACTACAGGTAACTCGGCGTCCAGAAAACGCATCAAAAAAATTTTGCTGGAGTATGTTTGTGACACTGCGTTCTTTAGCATCTTAGGCATATCACATCTTTGTTGAGACCCCCTTTCAAAGCCCCTTTAACTTAAATTTACAGTAATAGCAAACTCAGCCGTCATTTTAGTAGCCTGCGGCAAGGACCGGTGGGGAAATTTCTGAAACTGAATGTGCCGCCGCGGTGGCTCAGTGGTTATGGTGCTCGGCTGCTGACCCGAAAGACGTGGGTTCGATCCCGGCCGCGGCTGTTGAATTTCTTTGAAGGAGAAATCCTAGAGGCCCGTGTACTGTGCGATGTCATTGCACGTTAAAGAACCCCAGCTGGTCGAAATTTCCGGAGCCCTTCACTGCGGCGTCTCTCATAGCCTGAGTCGCTTTGGGACGTAAAACCCCGTAAACCAAACCAAACCAAACTGAATGTAACGGAGATATTCTGCAGAGAACTTGTTTGCAAGTGAAGTAAACAGAGGGCAGTGATGGGTTCTGAACTATGCTAACGTTCCTCACTTTAAGGCTCAAAATGTCGGACTATACTTCACAAAATAAATAGTGTTTACCACGTTCGATTTTTTTTGTTCGCACAACGCCCAAGTTATCGCTTTCCCGTCTTGGTCACGCCAGATTCCCTGAAAAAGCGTGCACAGCTCTTATCTCCTAGGTTTGCATAGCGATTCTTTTGCATGAGTTGCCTCCTTTGGGGTGAAATGGTGTTAGGCTTGAAACTTTCTAGCATGTATTGTCAGCCTGACCTGTTTGGCCATCCTGAGAGTCAAGCGAGTCCTCTTATTGTGGCTTAGCCTCATTATTGAATGGCTGACACCTGAAACTTCGATATTCGTGTTTCAAACTTATATAATGTCTTGTGTTTACCCTTCCCTGTGTATGATGTCTTGTAATTCCTCCTCTGTGATCTCTTCTTTCACTTCTGCAATGTACGGGTTCGATGTGCATTGGGGCTTCCCCAAGATCGATATTGTTGCGAAAGCAACACCAGGCGAGTCGCCCACCCATTTCGCGGAGCTGAGGAAAGGCCATACTGCACATGCGCGAGGAGCAGTGACGTAACATTGTGGACAGCTGGCGCGCCGCCACCGTCGCTGCGCGGGTGACTCAGAGGTGTCGACGCCGCGCTCGCCAGTAGCGCATGCGCAGTAGCGGCGCATAGCTAGCGTGCCGGGGCCGCCGCCGCTGCCACGCGCTCTCCATCGCCTCTCTCTCCTCGTTGCTTTCGCAATCCTCCAGTTTTAACTAGACCTAAACCACTGCCAAATTGTTTTTAAAGCGGCAGCTTATTCTGAGGCGGCAGTCGCAGCGGAAACGCGTGGCTCGTAACACAGTAGCGGCACCCCTAGTAGGTGTGCTCCGTGAAGTGCATGTTCGCGGAGCACCCGATAGATGGCGCGGCGCTCGCAGCTTATCGCGGCTAAATCGCGGCGAAGCCGACAGCCCGGTCGGCACGCGGGTTACCTAAAAATCCGAATGTCTGCGCACCAGGATCGTGCGGGCGAGGAGGTTCCAGTAGAAGTTTCTATGCCGCAATGGGTATTGCTCAGTGGGAGCTGCCGAGGTAGTTCGGCAGTGCGCAAGGCCGTATGACCGAAGGCGATTCTTGAGGCACGGTGATCTAAAACGCTTCGATCTGGGAGACGATTTATACAGTATATAAGTTGGCTCGGATGAGGAAGCCGCGGCTAGCACAGGGCAGGGTTAATTGGAGAAATGTGGGAAAGGCGTTCGTCCTGCGGTGGGCGTAATCAAGCTTCTGCAACTGATGATGATGATGATCGTGGGCTGCGGAGTGAATATCCGGGACAGCAACAATGAGACCGCAATATACGTGTGTGTGCGCGTCGGGGGGGGGGGGGGGGGGGGGTAACCGCCGAAGTAACATCGAAGTAACCGCCGCAAGCGAAAGCGCGCTGCTGCTGCTACACAACTCTCTCCGACTGTCGTCATCTACTAAACATCACTTAAATATTGCGTAATTTTAATCAGCAAGAATTATCAACGTCGTGACAAAAAACGGGAGCAAAGGTAATAAGAGGTAACTGTATACGATAAACAATGCGCATTTATTGCTGTTATGTGTGGCTGGGTCAAATGGTGTGAAAATTCATATAAAGTGACCTTTCTCACTTGTCTTGCAGTCTATCGGGTCATCGCCTAGTGAACCGGTAAGTGCTCTTTGGTTCTAGTTAGTATAATTTCGTATTATCTACACTCTTCATATCATAAAAGGCAAAGTAATATAAATTTTAGTAGTTAATCTTTCAAGTCTTCATCTTAGATCCTGCAAACTCCCTTAGCTTTTCGCCTACACTGGCTAAAAAAATATCTGCGTAATGATTACGTATTACTTTTGATACGAAGAATGTATTATTTTCGAGAGCAGTTGTCGATAGGATATGATAATAATAAATGCTAAAACACTTCTGCATGTCCGTTCTCATCTTGCTACTAGAAGGCGGAACCTAAGACCTACACAGGTGCCACTCACAACACTGTAACTATTTTTTTCTTTACGAGCAGACAACTCCAGACGGAAATGGCACACTCAACGATACTAAACGCAACATGTTACATAGTTAGGTGCAGGGCAGTGCTTCAGAGAAAAACAAGACCCGTGATTCGTGTCGTGAAACCACAGTACATAGAGCAGCCTAATAATTATGCAATACCTCAACTCAATAGCTAGAGATCACGCTGTGTCTTGTGCCAAAATAGCACGAAAAGCAGCAGCAGCAACAACACGCATCTAATGCACTGCCAGGAGTGGAATACAAGCACAACACACATGACACCTTGCCTTCTAACACCTTTATTCTATAGAAGACTGTCCCACCACCTGGTCCAGTAACACCCGCAGACCGCTCGGTAAGATTTCTCGGAACATATCTACTACAACACCTTGCTGGAAGGAAAACTGAATCTTTTTTTCAGTTTTTCGATTGTGCATCGGCGACAACCAACATGGTTGCACAGGGACGATTGCACAGTGTTGCACAGCGGAGCCTAGGCGCTCCACTGTTCGCATCTCTTTCCATCACGCTTTTACTTCGGTGGTATAGCAAAAAGACGCTAGATTCTTCCGTGATACATTCTAGGACAACTATAACGTCTTCTTCTACCCCCCAGGTAAAAGCGCGACTAAAGAAAGTCCAACAGCGGAGCGCGTAGGCGCCGTGTTGTTCGCGTTTGTTTCCATCGCGACAGTACATACTCGCCTACATTACAATATTTCGAGACATGCATCGCTGAGGAACTTTCGCCTGGGGGATTCGCTTCACGGCAACAGTAAAACGGTAGCGCAAATGCAGACTACAGTAAACGACATCAGCAGAAGTCCTGTGCTTCTTTGCTACTTCGTTTCTGCCAGGACATTTTTTTTTTTTCACGGCGATGCTTCAAGCAGGCACAAAACATCTACTGTGCGCCCTCTTCTTTTCGTGCACTCTAAACGCAAATACACCCATATGGGAGTAAAAAAAGAGTTAACTGTCCTCTAGCGCACACACTTTTACAAAAGATAGCACGCTATAAATTGAAATTGAAATTGAACTTTATTCCGTCGAGGCGGAAAGGGACTCGAACAAAAGTGAAAACATATCACTTGACGTGGTTCGAGCCCCCATTTACAAGGCATACAGCAGTTGCACATTTACATGTATAGCAGCATAGTCACGAGAACATACACACATAGAAAGTGAGTCAAGACCTACTTGTCTGAAAAGAAAAAAATCGCATTTTACACAACAATAAGATATCCCCATCACATCAAGACCACCATAATACACCTGAGAAAAGAAAAACATCTTTATACAATTATAGCGAGCATAACCATCACTCTTGTTGTGTAAAAAAATTTTTCAGAGTTTTGGTGCTAACACTTTGGATATTAATATCATGTTTATGGAGATAATTTAACAAGGTTGGCAGTGAATATTCGAGCATTTGACGGCTGATGGTTGTGCGTAAGAATGGAATTTTCCAAATTTCAGGTGACCGCGATGTAGATCTACCTTCTCTTAAACTTAGATTTGATATGGTTTGAATGAGGACCTCATTGTTTTGGACATCCTGTTTATATCTTTTGGCTAAAATATAAGAGTAGAGCCGATGCACAGAAAGTACTTTGAATTGCGTAAACAGGCTTCTAGTGTGTGCATAAGGATCTACCCCTGCGATAAGGCGAACTGATTTTTTTTGTAGCGTGTGAATCTGTTGTAAATTTGTAAATGTTGTGCTTCCCCATACCAGAAAACAATAGTTTACATGTGACTGAAACAATGCATTGAACAAAAGTAACTTAATTGGGGTCGATAGAAAGTATTTGAATTTCGCTAGTATGCCGACGCTTTTGGCAATTCGGGAAACAATATTGTTAACGTGAGTGTCCCATAAAATGTGTTTATGAAAATGTACACCAAGTATTTTTATTCTATCCACGACTTCTATTGTTGTGTCACCGAAGGTTAAATTAATACGTTGCGCTGATGACTGCCTTGGAGTGAAGATAACGACTTTGGTTTTCTTGCTGTTAATCTGCAGCGAATTTGCGACACTCCAAGAATGTAAATAATTCAGAGAGTTCCTAATATTATTTTCCAGGAAGTCATAACTATTGCCTTGAAACAACAAAGTAGCGTCATCAGCATAGATTACAAATTTTGCAGCTGTAGGGATGCTTGTGTTATCATTGATGTAGAAATTAAATAACAAGGGCCCCAGGATGCTCCCTTGAGGTACGCCTGCATTAATTGTTTTGTAGGTCAACATGTAGTTTCCGATTGTTACACATTGCCTCCGGTTTTGCATGTATGACGTTATTAATTGGAGTGCAGTTCCTCGTATGCCATACAATTCTAATTTTTTTAGTAGTGTTGTGTGGTGTAGGCAGTCGAATGCCTTCGAAAAATCAATATACAGGCCAGCAGCTATTTCTTTTTCTTCAGATGCTTTTAGGATTATTTCTTTTTGCGCTAAAAGAGCAGTCTCGGTAGAACGGCCTTTACGAAAGCCAAACTGAGAGGTACTGATAAGATTAAACTTATTGGCGAACTTTGTTATTCGTAGATGTATTATCTTTTCTAAGCCTTTTGAAAAAATCGGCAAAATAGAAATCGGGCGGTAGTTAGATAAAGAATTTTTGTCACCGGATTTAAACACAGCAATAACTTTAGATAACTGCATTCTGTCAGGGAAGATGCCTGTTGAGAGGGCAAGATTATATACGTGACTGAGCTGTGGTAAAATTAGGTCAAGAGCATATTTAACAGGGGTTATTTGAATATTATCTTTGTCAGTGACATGGCTGTTACTAAGTGAAACAAACACTGTGTAGATTTCGCTTTCAGAAGTTGAATCTAAAAAAAAGTGTGTTAGGGTTCCTGACTACAGCATTCGTCGCTAAAGGGTAAGAACTTGAGAGCGAGCAAGAATTCGAAACCACGTTTATGAAAAAACGGTTAAAGGCTTCAGCTAATTCTTTATCACGTAGTACATCATTGTTTATTGTTATTTCGGTGGGGCCTTTGTTTTTGGGAAAACGGTTTAACAGTTCATTTAGATTTTTCCATATTATTTGGGTATTTCTGTTGCTACCAGGTTCGAAAATATTGTACAGGTAATTACGTTTTGCATTTCTTAGCAGTGCGTTTGTTTTGTTCCTGTGTTGCTTAAATTTCTTCCAGTCATTTGGTTCACGGGTGGTCAGGAACTTTTTATATAGTTTTCCTTTCTTTTTATCATTGCTAGGCACTCATTTGTAATCCAAGGCTTGCGAGACTTCGTTGCTTTCTTAATGAGAACAACCGGTAAATACTGATAGTAGGTGAAAGTAAAGAGCTTCAGAAATTCGTTGTAGGCTTCATTTGCCGAGTTTAGTCTGTAAACAGGATTCCAGTTTAGCTCCATTAATTTTCCCCGAAAATTGTCTAACGTTCTTTTGTTGATGTTCTGCTTTGTAAACCGAACATCATGTTTGGTATCGAAGTTCATTACGGGTAGCCTAGTGAACATAAAAATGGGTAGGTGATCGCTTATGGTTTCAGCGCAAGCGCCTGCTAAAGTCTCATGGGTTGGAAGATTTGTTATAAAGAGGTCGATCAATGTGCTAGTGCTTATTGTTATGCGGGTTGCCGTGTATATTAAATTGTAGAACCCATTTGAAGAGAGTATAGTTTGGAAGTGACGTTGCACTGGTGATTGGCTTAACAAATCAATATTAAAGTCCCCTCCCAAAACAAGTGTCAGACCATTTTCATTCGTATAACAAAGGAGCCTTTCTAAGCAAGAAAAGAAGCTATTTATATGACAGCAAAATATAGATGCAAAATATAGCATTATAGATGACAGCAAAAAAGTGTTTAGAACTAACAGCAGCTAAGCATTCAATGTGTTCATTGACAAAAGAGAACTCTTCATGCAAGTTGCAATTCAGGCTCTTCTTCACGTTTAGCAGTGCGCCACCTCCTCTCTTATTGTATCTGTTTAAAAAATAGGTGCTGTAGTTTTTGTCCACCATGACATCACTGTCGCAGCAATACCAAGTTTCTGTCAACATCATTATCTCAAAACTAAATGTGAAATTTTCTAGAAGGACGTGCAACTGGTCCTCTTTGTTCAGTGCAGATCTAATATTCAAATGGAAACATTTCAAGCCGTTTATTGCTTCTGAATGAAAAATGTTATTGATATCCAGCGGCAGTAATGCCATTTTGGACAAAAGAGTCGATACTATACAGTTTTAGGTGCACATTACACAATCAACTGAACGTCCCGTTCGCTTCGCACATTAATGACATTTGAGGTTTCATCTCTGCGAGCAAAAATCCTTCCGTCCCTGGTCCACACAAACTTCCGCTTACATTCCTTCTTCCTTGCAACAGTGATTCCCAACAGTTTCTTCATTACGGGACATAAGTGCTCATTTACATAAATGGGACTCTCCTCGTTGTTCTCGTCCAGGTTTTTCATTGAAAGCCTTGTTTTCCTTGCTTTGAGAAGCAAGGAATCCCTCTTTGATCTGGTCTTAAATTGTACCACAATGTTATGAGACGACTCGTTGCGAGTCTTCGTCCTGTGGCACACTTCAATGTCATCTGGTGTGACTTGTTCTTCCAAGGCATTTCCAATTAGACTGACTATCTTCATCAAGTCTTCACTATCCTCCTTTTTCACTCCTTTTATTTCAACATTTCGATTTCTTGAGTATTGCTCACTCGCTGTTATTCTTGTTTCGTGCTCATCAAGCTGCTTTTTTGCCTTGTTACTCTCATGTAGAAGTGTTTCATTTGCTTTTTTCAGCGCTTCATTTTCTCTTTCGAGCTGCTCATTCTTACTTTTAGCAGCTTCGTACTCTTTGTTAATGAAGTCCAAACTATCCTTCATTTCTCTCAATTCATGCCTTAAATCGCGTTCAACCTTGCTCTTAAACTCTTTCATTTCCCTTTTAAGTTCTTCCTTAAACTCTTCCCATGCTTTAGCGGCCATAGCTTGAACAGCAGTTCAGTGACACGAATAGGTGACACAGGAAAAAGTTGGAACAGTTGGCAGCAGCAAGGCAATTGAGAGGGAAGTAAATGTATTAACAAAGTAAGGCTGAAATGCTAACCTGTAGCAATAAGCAAAGAGCGCTTAGATGTTGTCCCTTGTTGCCCGCTGCTGCCAAGTGATCCGGGTCCAAGCGGCGCTCAGTTTATATAGGCGGCGAGCTGCTCCTGGCGGTAGTCGATTGCAAAGGAGGCGGTGCCGTGGTGAAGGCGCGTTGTAGCTTCAGACTGTGCGTTGCACGTGTAGATGACTCAAGGCACGGCCAGACTGCGTTGTTTCCTCGGGTTGTCTGTAGCAATAAGCAAAGAGCGCTTAGATGTTGTCCCTTGTTGCCCGCTGCTGCCAAGTGATCTCTGCCAAGCATAGAGTTTCTTACTATTACCTAGAGGGAAAGCTGGCGACCCCTCGATGGGAGTTTGCATGGCGACCCCTCGAGACCACTTCAGCCACCATGGGCGCTCAAAGCATCATGGGGCGGTGAGCTACTTGTTGCGGAACTGCAACTTTTGGCCAAAAAATAATAGAAAAATAAAGCTGTTTGCTAACTACAAACGTCCTAACATTCAATATCTTGTCTAATGATTGCAACAAACGAGCAGAAAAGCATTTAAGTGCAAAGTTTGCCCAAAATAAGAGACGACTCGCTCTCCTATTGGCCAAGCATTGAACACTATAAAAGCTAATATTTCGTAATTAACAGGCACACTTTAAAAAGTAAATATGTTTTCAAAAAAATGTTGTTGCTTAGATACTTTAAGAAGTTTTTTAATGGCATTTCGGAAAAGTGAGACCTTTTATTGGCGTCGTGTGTCTATGCGTTTTTACTACTATGGTTTTTGCACACTGCGTTCGCGTGAAAGTCGTCTGCGCACGCACGAACAGCGTTTTCGGAATGAAACATTTCAGTAAAGCCACTCCGTGTTCCCAAAAGAATACAACTGTGCCGCAACAAGTAGCTCACCGCCCCATGATGCTTTGGGCGTTCATGGTGGCTGAAGTGCAGCGCCGCCAGCTTTCCCTCTAGGCAATAGTAAGAAACTCTATGCTGCCAAGTGAGCTGCCAAGGACATCTTTACGCCCTTTTTACTCCTTTCTGCTTAGAGTGTGGTGTCCCAGCATGGATGTTTGTCAAGCACACAGAAAGAGAAAAAAAAATTGCGAGGACACTTCAGCAACTGAAGTGTTGAGAGACTAAAGTCGAGGACACTATGCCGTGACGACTTCCGATGGATGTGACGTCCCACCGTTCTCGTGGCTATATTGATACCCAAATTATAAATCTTTCGGGGATGTTAAGTGTAAATTACACTTAATTACTCATTTCTTCACCTAATTTGACATAAATCCGACGTTTTTCCGGCCCTTCTGTGACAGTTTTCACTATGCCGTGACGACTTCCAGTGGATATAACCTCACACCGTTCCCGTGGATATATCAACGCCCGCGCTATTTTGACGCAATTTCGATAATTTTGCCTATAATTAATTAACTAATTAACCTACAGTTATCAAGCTGCAACCATTCGTTTTCTCCTATCTTTTTTAGTTCCCGAGTTAAGACGAGTTAACACGTTGCCAAAGGTGTGACACCCGCTGCTAACGGACGACAGTATGAGCGATTAAAGGCTTTCGCCTTAGTAAACAAAGCCCCCGGAAGGGGGGGGGGGGCCGGGTTGCGGAATCAAATTTTCCAGAACACACATCTTCGAAGTGTCTCCCAGCGATACTTACCACAACGCCTACACTAAACGAATTAAAGACAGGCGCTGAGCAGAGATTACAACGGCCACGAAAGACATAAACTTCAAAAGCAATGCCTCTTCACGTTTCTCTTACGGCTTTCAAATTTCTTGTCTTTTAGCTAAGGTTCGATCCCTGCCGCCGCGGTCGCATTTCGATGGAGCCGAAATGCCTTTATCAATTCCTACGTTAAAGTTCTCTACGTAGGACTACACAAACAACAACAGCCTTTAAAAAGAAGCCAGAAATATAGTGGTTGGTAAAAGCATAATTATTATCATCTTATTAGCGAATCACTTTCCGCTGTATTTTTTATAGACGATAGGAACGTCAACGAGGGAAACGGTAAGCCGTAGCCACTGGCTCATTGCACGAATCCTTTTGATTTTTCTGTTCAGTTGAACCCCGTATGAAAAGAAGTGGCCGTCATGTCAGCATCCAATGCCAAAAAAAATGTACAGTAGCGATATCTATACGCCGCACCTTGCAATTATATAAACGTTAAACTCTGTGCAGTACCAAGTTTTAAATATAGCGTCCCTATTTAACCTGCTGATTTAATTACGAAGCAAAAAAATATTTCCTTCTATTTGCTGGCCTGAAGACTAAAGCTTCCAAGTCTCAGGTGTGCACTGCAAGCCTGAAATATCTTTCACTAAATGGCCTCCTTAACACTTGATAGCAGGTCACTGCAGTGTAATGAATTTTCACCTGGTTGCCTTAGGTGCATTGCTAGGCGCAACGACCGCTTTACAACACATCGCAATGATTTTCTAGTGATTTCAGTACCATCTTCGTATACGGGAAGTCCTCGGTTCGACCCCCAGTATCGCTGGGTGTCTGCCGCGCTTCGAATTTCTAGTAGCTTTTCATTGTCTAGTATGAAGTTTCGTATAAGACGAAATGCATGAAAAACGGTCCTTGCTCTAGCTCTAGTTCTAGCTGGAAGATGTGGATGTTTATTTATTTATTTATTATTAGTACCTCAAATGCCCCTTGGTGTGGGGTATTACATGAGGGATGGGCATAATGTTCAAGTGAAGAGTGGTTCGATGGCAGTCTTGAAGGAATGTGGGTCGGAGTGGTGCACAGCGTCGACAGGCAGTTTGTTCCAGTCCCGAGCGGTCTGAACAAAAAACGAACGAAGATGGGCTGTGGTCTGTGCTGGGGGCGGATAGACGGCTTTAGGATGGCTGGTGCGGCTTGACTGTCGATGAAGTGGTAAGATTGCTGAAACATTGAGTGGCGTATTATAGAACTTGTGAAAAAGGCACAGCCTGAAGATGCAGCGTCGCTTTTCAAGATTAGTAAGATTAGCCCGTGATTTGAGTGCAGTCACACTGGAATGATAGGAGTAGTCTGAGAAAATAAACCTTGCAGCGCGATTTTGTAGAGCTTCGAGGGTGTTAGAAAGATTAGCTTGATGGGGATGTTCATCGGGTATCCTAAAGAGACGTGCTTTAAATGGGGATGCAAACTTCGAAAGCAATGTTGCTTTTTTTTTCAACTGTTGCATTTATTAAGGAATGAAATGGAACAGTCAGTAGCGAACAACACTTTTCGTGTACGGTGGGTTGAAAACGCAAAGTGCTTTAAAAGAGGCTTTAACAATTTAAAAGAGGAGTACAGAGCGAAATACGAAAGGCTTTATAAATTAGTAAAATAAACTTTACGTTAACGACAAACAAACCAAGAAGTCTTGAAAGCTCCCCAGGAAAGAGGCTGTTTAGTAAGGATCCTAGGAAGTCCTTATTTTAATGCAAGCGAAACGCAAAAAGAAGGCTCCGGTGTATTGTGCGATGTCAGTACATGTTAAAGATCCCGGGGTGATCAAAATTAATCTGGACCACTGCACATGGCTTCTGTCGCAGCCCATGTGAACCATTGTGACGTACAACGTTTACGTGAAACATTTTCCACCGCGTGTAAGCTCAATACTCAAGTTTAAAAAAAAAATTATATCGTATATATAGGTTCTTAATGCAAAATCTGTATTCAATTTTTCTCGGGTACCACTATTTCCAATAGCATGTGTGTAACTTGGTTTTGAGACTTTCTGTTCTGACTGCACCTCTTATGTAAGCATTCGTGCCTCACTCTGCACTCTGCCATCCTTGCTAAGGTAGGTGTCATGAGGTGTGATTACAACGCATGAGGATTACCAACCGTGATTTAGCACACAAGGCTTACAAACTCTAAAATCAATTTGCTGCCTTTCAGAAACCACCGTCGCCTTCGCAGATGACCGTAAGTACTATGCCTTTAAGTCATTCCTATCGCTGTAGTTCCTTTTTTGAGAAATATTTCCCAGGCGACTGAAGACATGCCGCGAATATTGGTTAAGCCGCAGTCTCGGGAGGCTGCAAACTTTTCTCAAAGACGGCACAAGCGTAATTCGTGTGGAGAGGTTGCAGAAATCTACAAGCTAGCTGCCCTGCAAAGCAAAAACTCTTTCACTATGGAGGCCCGACCAGTTTTGAAGGGAGAACTTAGGCGCAGGGCTAAAGACTTCTCGAGTCATAGAAATGTCACGCGTCTTTCCTTCGCGCTCCAGCCATGCGTTGTTATAAAAGGCTTAAGCACATCTCAGCCATCCGCATATGAGTCGCGATGGGAGTTGAAGCGCGGCTGCGCCAACCTACTGCTTGTCACGTGCATGCAGGGCAAAAGGCTTGTAATTGAAGTCTTCAACGCCTCACCCAAGATCTTTTGACACGTCTGAATTATTCGCGAGATATTGCGGTCACACTTCCTGGAGACAAAAATATCACATTTGGTCACGTAAAAGACGCCGCATCTGAAGAACAACTGGAACACAGTACGACAAAAACAATCTCTCACTGTCGGGTGCGGTAGAGCCCATGCGTCTTTCATGAACCTCTATGAAAGCATTTAAATTATTCTGCTTTCCTTACTTCACTTCTTGCGTAATGTCTGAATATGCCCGGAGCAGTGGTCCTAATATAGGCCCAACTGCAGCCTCAGGCTCTATGGTATGTACACAGGCAACCAGGGACAATTTTTGCGACCAAGTATTAATGTTCACGATCGTCAATTTAAGCCATGTAAATTTAAGAGGACGCTAAGTACAACTCCACATATACAGAATCTGGGAAGGTTTGCGTTGCATTTAGCAAGTCCGCGCTGCTATGGTGGTAGTAAGTATTTTTGTAGCGTACATGTTTCGCTTTTTGTGGGGTGCAAGATATTGATTTTACGACAATATTTGCCATCTTCTAACGTTCTGCGAAACTGCAGCGTGACGTTTCGATTCGGCATTTGATACAAACGCCGCTCTGTGCTAGCACGCGGACAAAACCGCAGCAGGAATTTTACACCTATGCTTATTTTCAGTGCAAGCCAACGACGTGCCCACCATGCCCTGTAATACCACGTAAGTAATCTTCAATATTCGATTGGCGCGCGGACCACGAAAAAGGACTCAATTAAGTTCATCTCTTACAAAGCTTCGCATCGGTGATAATTGATATTTTGCAAACAGTGAAGTTTTTCTAGTCATATTTATTGTCTCACAAGAAATACAAGATAAAAACAAAGGTTGATAAGTTCAATCATTTCTCACATCTGGAAATCAGGGCACTCCTGTCATATACAGCGAATTCAGCTATTTTTGGTAGTCGATTATGTTTCACATCAACTGTATGTTATTAAAAACATGAGCGCTGTAGCTATTCCTGGAGTCCACTCCAAAACCAAGGATTTGTGCCAAGCAGTTAACTAAAGCCATACCAGTCCTTCGAAAACGCGAATCTTCTCGTCGCTTCGGCGTGCATTGCAGCCCTGTCGCAACGCACGCGTCTCCAACCGCAAAAAACATGGGACACTCGGCGGGACACCTATCAAATGACCTTCTCGGTCGCAGTCTCGCTCAAGACCTCGAGTAACAAGCAATGGCCCTGGTGCGACAAAAAGCGCACGTAACAAGTTCGACGCCGAGTAAATGCTCTTGTTTGCGTGGTCGCACGTGTTCTACGGCCGCGCGGTCTCGATAAGACGCGCCTGGAGACTAGAATTTCTCCCGGCATAGCTAGGAGCTGAATCCTGATTCCGAGACACTAAAAATCTGCCTGGGTACCACTGACGGCCAGGTAAAAAACTTTGGTTACAACCAGGTGCGCAACTGCGGATTACTGTGTTAATTACCTGTGTTTATTCAAACAGCTTACAGTAGTAAACAAGCTTTATCTGGTTTCAGACATCCGCCACTTGTATTACTTAGCTACAAGGGCAATCGTTATTTCTAAAGAGACTATTTTAAACATTCTTGGCAAGTTTTGGTGAAGCACCCCACAAAACTTCGAGATATCACACAGCGTACACGAGATAAATTTCTTTTCTTTTATCCGTAGCGGGATTTCTGCAGTGCGGATGAATTTGCAAATTTTTGCTTGTAAATACAATGAGCAGCACACACGCGAAAACAAGTTCCCCTAAATTGACAATTGATAGGCGCTTTTTAATTTTATTTCATACAAATACAGTTTAAATTCCGCTTTAAAATGTACCACTTTTGAAACACTCCTCTATTAGCATAAACGCCCGATGTCCCCCTGTAGCATATTTAGGTAAACTGCCAGCGTCTGCTTTATACATTATGTGCATTTGCGACATCATGCGCACTTGGGTGCACACTGTGCACTTGCTCAGGTAATGATGCCACATGAACGATTGAATGCGCCAATTCAAGCGACTTTATCTGGAGGGCCCCTCTCTGGAGGCCGCCCTAGTGTGTTGCTCTACACGCGTTTCGTATTGGATATGCATACCACCGGAGTTCTTGGTTCAATAAATCAATCAATCAATCAACTTTTATTTCCTTTGAGAAGGAGGAGTACGGGAGTAAAAGCTCGGAGAGCTTGACGAGGTCCCGACCCCTCACAAGTTGCCAGACAGCAAGATGACGGCCAGTCATACACGGCACGGTTAAGTTCTTTTCTGGCGACTATTCATTAACTGACGTGGCTCGCCATGTTTTTGCTTGACTAGAGGCGCTTTGTTTCTTGCGCGCTGCAAATCAACATCCCAAAGCTAAACTTTCAGTTCTCGCTATTCAGCACGAGAAAACCTCCGCCTTTAAAAAAAGCTAATGCATGTCGTGTTTTTCACGTACTTATTTTATCACACGATAAATTTTCGATATAGAAAATTGGCGCACACTTCCACCTTGCAATTCTAATCCCTTTTTCTAATAAAGAAACTTTTAAACTCACCGCATGATTCAAGACGTTATACCTTCTTTTTCTGCAACTGCGAAATCAATGTAGTGATTCCAGTGACAAGTATTTATTTGCGTAGCTCTTTGAATTCCCAATTTTCATTTATAGTTTCTGCCTTTTTTCTTCTCTATTTTTTGTCCTCCTCTTGAGTGTAGTTTTCTCTGCCCTTTAAGTGCATTTTCCGTCGCGGCGTTACATCGACATTGTTTTCACTTGATTAATGAGTTCTTCCTACAACTCGCTTTCAGCGGAGTGCGGACAGTTTACACAGGTAAGCAACGATCGGCGCATTGAGAATAAATCTTTTTCCATATAAATGGCCTCGGGTAGAAGGTTGCACATTTTTCTTATAATCTGAACCATTCTTTAAGGCAAACTATATATAGAGGTTGAAGCTGCATATCAGACACAACAGTCGTCACTGTGTTAAAGCAGGTAGGGTAATTAAAGTAATTCAAAATGTTGGCGGCAATAGTCACTCATTATTCTTAGTCTTACTTATCGTTTAGGCAAAACCATAAAAACTTCGAGCTATACTTCGACAGAAAATATTGGCGACTGTATTGCAGCAAGTCTAAAACTAATGTAAATTCTGTGCCAACTGTGCTAATATGGCGCCAATATCCTTATTAATAATAAAGTATTCGATGCTACAGGCTACAAGGAGTTACAAGCGCTACATGAACTCGAAACAACTAGGGCCGCCCATTATATATAGAATCGCGCCGAAAGTGTTGAGAACAGTGGGCAACACATCCTAGATGGAGCGTTTTAGAAACGTCGGCTTATCTATTCGGATAACACGACTTCTTATAAAGAGGAGTGCCAACATAATCTAGTATTTTTTTTGTCATCACTGGGATATGGCTCTTAAGTTTCAGTAGGGACAAATCATTTTGCGGCATCCCCATGTGCCTACTTTTTCGATATTAAACTTACTGCGACGAAGCAAGAAAAAAAAACACGTTTTACAGGCTGTGCCTTTAAATGTTCCATTTTTGCTGTTCCTGAGCATTTCAAAATA
Organism: Amblyomma mixtum; assembly: GCF_055824585.1. Classification (NCBI taxonomy): domain Eukaryota; kingdom Metazoa; phylum Arthropoda; class Arachnida; order Ixodida; family Ixodidae; genus Amblyomma; species Amblyomma mixtum. The sequence continues at coordinate 62,062,648 of NC_143012.1, forward strand.
ATAGGTAGCGACAGCATGAGTTCAACCATTGAAGTAGAAAACGAAAGGTACATTTTTCATTCGTGCTGAGGTTAGCGCGGTTGCGAGGGAATTTGAGCAAAAATAACTGAACTTGCGCGTATCAAGACAAATTATGCCATATTGATTGAATAGGCCTTTGCCATCAACATATCTATCAATTCGTAATTCATATATCAGTAGTTCCTTTGTGTAGGCCTCTTTAACACAAATATTCGATCTTGTACGAATAGGCCACGAACATTTTTGTAAGAAACCGCGAAATTCCAATGTTTAATACAATTTTGTTTTTTAAATAATAGCTAAAAAACTCAGTGTAACTGGGGTTCATAATGCACTTTCATAATGATATTTCTCAGCAGCGGGTATCCTTCATAAGATATGAATGTTAGCAGAATGCGTTGAAACAGGTCGCGTTTGTAGTGTACCAGAAACACAAGAACCACTCGGCGCAGCTAAATCATGGATGGTACCTTTGTACCCTTCGTGTTTTTTTTTTACTTTCTTCTGGCTCCCAAGTCACTTTTTTGGCACAGCATAACAGTCCAAAAGTATTTCATTTTTTTCGTACCACTGTCTTCATCGGTTGCAGTCTCAACAGAATGTTCACATCATTCTACCTAATCCCTCACTCAAAGCAGCTGTGTGGATCGTGCTAACGCAGTAACGCAGGATAGGCTATGATCAGACAGGCGGGTTTTAAGCATGCAGTCAACACCTGCGCGCATTACTAACTACATGTGCACATTACTAACCTAGAACGTCACGGTTTTAGGTAAAGCGCGATGTTTGCCTGAAACCTCCAACTTACATTTTAGAAAGAGGAGACCATAGTCATAAAATAATAGAAATACTTGCCGAACATATGTGCTTAAGGCATCTTTCTTTCCATGCACAATAATCGAATGCAACAACCTTCCAAACGAAATAGTCACTTTAAAGAATGATTTTCCAATGCTCTTAAAGCACATCTACGAACCGGAAACGACTGGTAGTTAAACAATTTGCGCGTGTTTCATTTGTCAAATGTTTTTGCATCCATTGTTCCGTATAACTCCTATAACGCTAGTATTGAAATTTTTATACGTTTTCTTACGTTTCCGCATACATATAAGCTGCTTCTTGCAGCAGTGCTGCTTTGCTATATTGACTGTGTTTGAATGTGCAGCAGTGCTTTTCAATCGCACTTTACGTTCGTATCCCCGTACTCCAATGCCCAACAGGCGATGTGTACATACTGTAATGAATGAATAAATAAATAAATATTAAAAAGCAAGCCTGAAAAGGGAATTTAACTAGTGCAGTCTGCATTGTTCCTGGATTGGCTGCGGTGTATTACCGCGCCTGGTAGTAACAGGCTTCATTTAATGTGGCTAAATTTCCTCCAGGTACAAACTGAGCAGCTGAACGAATAGACATTTCGCAGGTCAAAGTGAGAGACTGATTCTCTTTGTGGCTCTCTCCTTGTTCAAAAGGGACAGCAGCAACAACAGCAAGTCCAGCTCGACCTGCCGCCGGATTCGTTCTCCGATCGTTGGTACAGGAAGTAGGAGGAAGACTGCACCGACAACAGCCTCGTTGCAGCATCAAGCTTTCGTTATTAAAATACTTTATTTGTGTTACCCGAGCGCTTATTCCTACAAACGCAGCACTCCTTGGCCGAGGCAGTCCCTGGTTCTCTCTAACCATAGAAGGAGGTGGCCGGACTGCTATAGCGAGTAAACTGCAACGTGCTCCTCAGTGAAATATAGCAGGGTCTTCTAAAATACCGCTTTTCTTTTAGCGTTGTTTCTGACTCCACCCTATCACCCCACGATTCTTAGTGTTTAGCTCAACCGTAGCAACCAAAGGTTGACGCACCTGTGCATGCTTCCCTGTAGGTCTCGTTAGCCAACAGTATAACTTTAATTGAGGCTTAGAGATTGGTGTTTGTTTAAGATAACCTGTTTCTGATCTGAAAAATAAATTCTCCTTAGGATGAGCGTCACAACGGGTCAATAGCAATAAATTTCTGCCTATGCGTGATGTCAGTCTGATCATCAGCTTCGGTGCAACCCCTCTCGCTCAAATCGCAAACTGCAAATTGTAGTGGATGCTCCGTTTGGCGTTCATACCGAAGTTATCTGCGTACTTTACAGAATTCTGTCGTCATTAATCACGTTCACTACTGTCCACGGTTCGGCGGTCTTCCCCTTGCTTTCAATGGCTGTTCTTAGGCTGGTAGACAAGTTTCGCACCAAGCAGAGCACGCATATTGCGCACGACGCTCTGCTACAGCGAAGCCCTCTTCATAGCTTCGAGTAGGGAAGCTGATGTCGCATATAGAAACGCCATTCTCAAAAGGTTCTGCGAATATTCTATGATAAGATGAGAATGCCCATTTCTTTCACTTACGTCAGTGTAACATCAGCGCGGATCCATGGTTACCTGAATATGCGTTCCGCGTCCCAAAGTTAGCACATTAAGCCTTGCCCTGAGTGAAGCTGAACGGCTGCACCATGCCGGAGTGAACTGACAGGCCACATGTTACAGTGATGGCTTCGTGAAGCGTGGGCACTTTTTAAAATTATGATGCCACCGCAGAACAAAGATCAGGCCATCGGCGTTTTACGGGCATATCACAGGTAAATTCCATAAGTAACGTGTTCGAGCTATGCTGCAGCGTTATGGTTCTAAGAAAATGAGGCGGCCACGTCACAGCAGAACCATCGCTGTGGTAAGCGGCCTGTTTATTCTTCCGATTTCCTTCAACAAGGACATTTTTGAAGTTGCTAACATCCCGGCAAGAGGATGCAGAGTCACGTGATAATTTAAGTTCTCAATGGCTTTCTTTCAATGTCGAAGAAAAGGAACCACACTAAAGTTGATTTCAAGAAAGCTAATGAAAATGGATTTTCACGACTTTTCTTGCCTCTTTCACTTTGAAAGTTAAGCACTAAAATTCAATAAGAAAAGATAGCTCGTTTGCGTTTGTTATTGAGCGACGCAGTATAACTTAAAAATTATGCTGACATCGACAAGACGGTTGCTTGCAACCCTGCACCGACCTGACCTTTGCTGAGTGCGTTATCAAATTTTTATGCTTTGAACAACTTATCCGAGGCACACTTGTATGAAGCGCTAACAGAGGAAGTACAATAGAGGATATGGGACGAAAATAAAATAATTTTTCACTAAGTGCTCGTGCATTTCCACTCAATGAGATACAATACAAGAGACAATACAGACAAAACAATACAGACGTACACGACACACTAAGGAATACACACTGCAGAAGACAACAGACAATGTAGAGAATACAGACAGTACAAGAGAAAATACAGACAATACAATACAGGCGTACACGACACACTAAGAAACGCACACTGCAGCCCATCTTTGCACGAACAAATTCATTCAAGTATAGCTTCTTCCCCCGAACCATCTTCGATTGGAACATGCTCCCGAATCCCTTTTTCAAAACAGTAATTTTAGCAACGCATTGGACGAACATTTCCTTGGTTAACTTATCTCATTTTGTATTTTTTATTACTGTTTTAATCTTCCCTTTGTTATCGCCGAATGATGTTGTGTGTTGTTTTTTTCATTTCTTTCGTATGTTATGTTGTTTGCCCCTCCTGCTTGGGCCACATAGGCCTGCAGTATTTTGAAATAAATAAATATTGAACCGGATTTGATTTTAACAAATGCATTACCAGTAACAATTATGCAGTTGTAGAGACACTAGCCCACTATTCAGAGAACAAAACCCTTTTCTTTGACACCGAAGGAGAGCAATCGAACCTGAAATTTGGCCGACCTAAGGTTATCAGCTGACTGCATCCTTAACGTGAGTTGACTGGCATTCGCCGCCAAAAGGTCTGGAGCGGTCGAATGCGCCGCTGGCGCCGCGTCATGGTTGACCGCAGATAAGCAGGGAACACACTCAACGGCTTTGCTCTCTTTCATACAGCAACGAAGCACAGCACTCCGGAAAGCCGTAAGCGCCCACCGCGCTGCACGGCTGCCTAAGCGGCTTTGGTTACAGGCTCGGCCGACGGATTCGAAGCCGCTGGTGCTACCGACTACCGCCCTTATACGACCCACGAGGACGGTGGCACTTCAACGCGCTAATAGGGAAGGATGGTCATACTTGCCCCTCTTCCTGGTGCGGCAACCTGTAATTACGCCTCGTGCCCTTCTTTTCGCACCACACGCGAATGAGTGGCGTCATAACATAGGCGCTGTCGGAACACTTCCGATTGGGTGTCGTCACTTCTGGCCGTCACTTCTTGTTTGTGACGTCGCTTCCGGTCATCGCTTCTGGTTTGACGTCAGTTCCTTTGTCTTGGCGTGGCTTGGTATGTGACGTCACATGACATGCTTCTTTCGACCACCGTCTATTCGCGTGAGGAACAACCAGACCAGATGCCTATACTCTGTTTCATACATAGCAGACAACGATGCCAAAGCTAGCCCGCCTGTTTGCGAAGGCCAAGCCCGCGCCTAAAAAAGTAGTTCGCCACACAACCACAGTGAGAACAGGCATATTTCGTTGCAGCAGATCTCAAGTGCCTTGAATGGCAACCTCCTGGACTTCGTTTTACCTCTTGCCACATTTTCGTCCTGTGACTGAACGAGACTTCGAGAATCAAGAAAGGCACGTGGCGGTATGATACTCGGCTGGTAGAGGGAATCGCTCTTCCTCCATTCGTGCCTAAAATGTAGTCCACACTCGGTAAAAAATATAGCCAGAGGGTCCGAACTCTGAACGCCTCACAGTTTTGACCGTGATCTTCAGCGTTACCGCTTCGTTTTACACTGTTCTTCATTCTCGTTCAAATACTCAGCGGGGCGAGGAGAAAAAATACTTATGCATGGCGGAGTAATATGGCTTCGCCAACGAACTACTTCCGCAGCCTCCGCAGCGTTGCCTGCTATGTATGAAGCAGAGTATAAGAGGCCTTGCTGCGAAGCGAGTCCCCCGCCGAGCAGCAACAAGTCATCAGCCTGGCGACGGAAGCCGCGAAGAAACACTGTACCTTCGCCTGTGTTTAGTCGCGGAAGCCCCGGCCCCCGCCCCATGAGCCTGCGCTCCAGCCCCTTGAGCCTGCGCTCCAGGGGCGGGGAGTGGCGACCTGCTACAGCAAGGAAAATAAAATTATTCTTCTTCTCTTGGCCAAGCAACACGTGCTGTGCTTTTTAGCTCCTCTACACATCTATCCCAAATATTTCTATCCATCGACCTGCTCCTTCTAGAGGACGTTGCCTCCTCTTGTGTGCCGACATTCTCCTCGTCCGGTACCAGTGCCTCATTGCCTCACTGGTTTGTCTCAGGAAACCCCCTTAAACCGCGAGGAGATGCAGCTCATGCTCCAAACGTAGCCCCAAATTAAGCCATAATTGACCTAATAAGCCAGTCCATGAGAAGGTCTCTGCCGATATGAAAAAAATATTAATCCGCGGATACAGTCCCTCAGAATGATTCATTGGTCATTGGATCTCTACTCCAGAATTCTTCTACGCGCTGTCGAGTGGTAGCTTGCGTTATAAGCGGCAGCTAATGCGCCGGCCTATCTGGCAGCAAAAGGCCACAGGAGCCCCTTGGACTGAGGGCCCCTAGCGGCGGAGGAGACCTTCTTTTGATGTGATAAATTGTTTGGTTGGTTGGCCTCAAATTAAATGGCACGTACCCACTACGGGGGAGTGGCCAAGACACAGGCGGTGAGCTGATGGAGAGAGGAGCATTTATAGCGGAAAGGGAGAAGTAATAGGGTATAGACTGACAGATTGGACTACGGAACGGCAGGGGACCTGTTATCTGGGCGATCGAAGACGGGACGATGGCTTTTTGTGCAAATTCGAATGCAATGCATGTAATGGTTCAATTTTGCACTGACTCAAAGAGAGCGTGAACAGAATAATGAAATAAATTTTTGAAAGTCAGAAAAATAAAATGACTAGAAATAATAATAATAATAATAATAATAATAACAAAAAGAAAAAAAGGAGAAAAATTAGCATGGGAGTCACTGCGTTTTTAGAAGAAAATTTTCAGCAGCACAGCGCACACTCCTGTTGCTTCATCCAAGCGATGAAGCGCCAAAGGAATGAACAACCGCAGTGGACACAGGCAGACCCAGGTGGTGAAACGGAATTTATAATGGGCGCCTCCTCAAAGAAGAGAAGCGGCGGCAGAACAGCGGGTAGTGCTCCACCGTCTCAGGCTTGGCACAAAATGGGCACAGTTGAGAAACCTCCAAGCCAGATCTGTGAAGGTAGAAATTTAGCAAAGGAACTCGGCATCGCAAACGCGTGAAAAAGATTTAGAAGAACGTCAATTTGGGCTAGATGGTGCATTATTTGAGAGCTCCTGCAACAAAAAGCATGGCAAGCAGTACGTGAAGTGCTGCACAGGTGTGGTGTATGAAATACCACTGACCTGCGGAAAAGCCTATGTGGGCCAAACGGGGCGGTGCGTTAATGACCGCGTGGCTGAGCACGCACGATCGCTAACAAATCTAGGAGGTGCACATCTTTCGCAGCACTGCGCTGAGTGCTTCGTGTGTAATCGTGCGGCATAACATGGGCCGGGGCAAAAAACATGCCAGCAATGCAAGAAGTGTGAGCCACGGCTTCGGGAGATAAAGATTCTGGGCAGGAGAGGAGATACGAAGGCGCGGGAGCTGTTGGAAACATTCCACATTAGGAAGAGGGGATTAGATTGCGTGAGTGATACCTCGGTCCGCCTTTTCAAGACTGAGATGGCATATCTTGAACGGTTTTGTTGATGCCTGTTGTACCGGTGTTTCTACTGCGCATGCCTTGAATTTTCTATATAGTTGCTGGCTTTGCAGTAAATAAAATCAGATGAAGTTAGCGCAAGTCCTGTGTCAGTCTCTCTTGTGTACGTCTTTTTGCAGCGCTATTTTCCTTTTCTGTCTCAAAGCGTGAAAAAGACCTGCAGTCTGCGCGAGCGCCAGTCTTTGCTACTCCAAGGATGCAGGAGATGCTAATATTCGGGAGATGAAGTAAGTGCCGAGGCAGAAAATTCCAGCACCACCACCAAATGCGAATCTTTCACTTCCTCTCTATGAACTGTCCTGGCCCGCTGACCAAGACGCTGGTAAAGACGAGAAAGAAGATCTCAACCACCGCGGCTGCATTGTACACCGCTTCATCATGCGTACGTTCGCCTCCTTTCTCCTTGAATTTTTAATCGAACAGCGCTTTTCATTGGGAGAGACGAAGTCTGTCGCACTGTCCAGCGATATGCTTACCCGCTAGAACATAATACGATCGGCGCTGAGAAAAATCAGCACGAACTTCGGGGTGACTCTCGGCAGTGGCACTGGAGCAAGCATAATCGAACATCTGCAACAAAAACGAAAACAGAAAGCCAAGGCATGCGCGTTATCAATTTAGAAAACGGCAGCTAAACTGGGTGGCTCATCTTCTCCTGTAAGATTATAAGCCACTGATTTCACGTTCCTTCATATCAGTCCGTTGTCTTGGTTTTCGTTCCCAGAGGCAGTGGACAGCAGAAAATGACGCGCTTGAGCCGAGGAAAAAGTCCGCATATTGTAGGTGTGTTACTAAAAGTAGGGGTAAGATGTCCCTGAATTTCACAGTGCGTCATCGTAGGGATTAATAAAACGTTTTGGGAAGCAGCGAGCTTCTGTGGAACGAATAATAAAAAAATTGAATCATAATGATCGATTTCCAAACCGGAGCTGCCGTTGTTTTGTCACAATATTTATCCCTTTGCTGTGCAGGTCGGGAACTGCCTTCAGAAGACGGATTTGCACAATCAAGTGAGTGCTCAACAATAGATGAGTTCCGCAACGTCTAGCGCTTTCATATTCTTCCCGTATAATCTTTCACGGACCCCTTAACTCTTTAATGTGCTGAAAGATAAAAAAATCCATACTCCGACTTGCAGCAAAGGGTGCTAAAAGGCTATTCTCACCAGTGTCGTAAGCGCTTAGCTACACCGAGAGTCTTCTGATGAAGGGTACGACGACAATGATTTCTGCATCGTCATTTGGAGAAACGACACTAATAGGCAAGGCAAAAGGGTTTACTTGCCCTTGAATCATGCAAAGTAACAGTTGCTTTGAACGTCCATGGTACGACGTGTTCTAATCTGGAAAGTGGTACACAACACGAACCACACTCCCGATTATCCTGACAGTTATCCCAAGAGACCTAGTTACGGGTTTGGTCCGTTAGTTGGTGCTGAAACCTTCGACTGTAATAGAAGTAGACATTGTGGGCAACCTGCGCGCCTAATAGCGCATTAGATAAGAGAGTGCAAGATGAACAAGGGGCAGGACGGGTGCCTCCGTCCGCTGAACAACGTCTCGGTTACCGGACTTGTGATCGTTTTGGCCTGTTGTCGGAACATTAGCTAGCGGACTAACGCTAGCTTTAGAAGGATTTACAACGGAATCTTGCGTGTCAGTATCTGCCAGCAGGGATTTACTGTATGCAATTCGTCTAGTATATCACTTGCCGTGCAACTCATGTTCTTCAATATTGCTTCCACCAGCTGCACAGCAAACATACTTCTATGCCCTAAAGTTTGCACCGACGCACACAGTTATAGATAATATTTTGCTCCAGGCGATGACGGTCATTTGTAGCGGTGTTGTTATTAGTTATCCCAGATACGCGTAAATTAAAGCCGGATAAAATGTTTCTCACTGTCTGCCGTCCATCAGATATTTAGTGGGTTCCGTACTAATAAGGACAGAACGGTATGCTGGAACTGTAAATGTAAATGTAAATTGGTTTTTGAGGAAAGGAAATGGCGCAGTAACTGTCTCACATATCTACGCGGACACCTGAACCGCGCCGTAAGGGAAGGGAGGAAGGTGGGAGTGAAAGAAGAAAGAGAGAAAGAGGTGCCGCAGTGGAGGTCTCCGGAATAATTTCGACCACCTGGGGATCTTTAACGTGCACTGACATCTGAAAATCCGTGTCCTGGCAGTCTTTAAGGAGTTCAACAATGCACAAAAACTACCGCGAAGTTCGTGCAATACCTTTTCAGGCCATGCAGACTAGTCGCTCTGACTTGTACAGCTTGGCTTTGCTTTATATTCGATGGAACATGTTTATTTTTTTTTTGCCGCCGCGGTGGCTCAGTGGTTATGGTGCTCGGCTGCTGACCCGAAAGACGCGGGGTCGATCCCGGTGTGGTTGAATTTTTGGGGGGGAGAAATTTTAGAGGCCCGTGTACTGTGCGATGTCAGTGCACGTTAAAGAACCCCAGGTGGTCGAAATTTCCGGAGCCCTCCTCTACGGCGTCTCTCATATCCTGCGTCGCTTTGGGACGTTAAACCCCAATAAACCAAACCAACCATGTTTTTTTTTTATGTGTAGCTATGTCGCAGACCGGTTCTCGCGATTTTAAAGCTCTAAGTTCGTGCAGTTTCTGCTTGGTCCACTCGAGCAGTAAGTTTTCAAGCAGTCAAGTAGAGTATATAGCAGACAACATACTGATGTCAGGTATGTTCACAATTTGAGCAATACTATTCCAACCTTGTAATGACAGCAAGGAGAAGGCGAAGTGTGGATTCCGTAATGCGCAATACTGCTAGTTTTACCACTACCCCACCGGAAGATACTCATCCGTCTAGAAGGGGACACCGACCAAGCGCGCCTTTTCAAATTGCATCCTGAACACTGTTTTCTTTTCATATCACTGATTCTACTATCGATATGTCTTTCAGGTGTTATGATGCTCGAAGTGCAACAAGTTCCCAGAGGTAGTATTGAACATTTATTATATTAAACATTATTATCATAAAAATGTATTAAACATTTCCTAAAAACAAGACTCCCTTAAAATAAACGCGTCTTTTTCTCTCATTTGCTTCTAACGCCAGTAGTAATAATTCTATTCACCTTCTGCTTCAGTGACGCCGGGGCCGTAAGTATTGCTTTTCCTTTTTGCATTCGTCCATACAGAAACGTCATCCAATACCAGTTGCTCGTTAAAACGCGATTCCATTTCTGACTGACGTAAGGCGCCTTTTTGAAGGCACACCTTATTTCTTCGATACGTGGGCTACCACTCTTAATATAGCATCGTAGGGAGAGGGCAGGTAAATGAGTTTCTTGCAAACACAATATGAACAAGGAAGGGGAAGCCTCAAGGAGTTTGCCATCGTTTCGACAAGAGGATTGTCTTTGTCTTTGCGAAGCGTTCAGCACTGCTGGAGCTTAAAAAGGGCCTTCACTCCAAGGAGGAAGGCCCGGTGAAGGGGAGGAAGGCATGAAGTGAGGAAGGTGTTAGGATGGAGAGCGTGAATCTTCTCCGGGCATGTTTGTTAGCTGCTAATATTGATTAACCGGTTGACCTGCAGAACTGTGAAAAGAAATGCGCCAGCTGAGTAGAAAGGAATCCGGAGGAGAGGAGTATAAGAAACAGCGAATACGGGCTTGAAGGCCTGTGTGTCCACACATTGGGAGCCGCGACAGGTCAGCCTACGTCACTGGGAGGAGTGACCAATGGTAGCCGACCACATAAATGGATAACGAAATGAAAGCTTGCAAAATATGTCCCGTGACATAAGCGCACTCAAAACAGCACTACCTCATCTTTCTCATTCGCATGTGAATGAAATATTCTCTGCTAACATTCACTGGAACGAAAGAAAGGGGACGGGATTTTTGTTTTCGTTTTGTTTGTGGTTTTAAGGAGAAATTATTATTTCGACTGTATTTTACATTAAAGCTATATTATTAGAACGCAGAAGAAAAATAAACCATATGCAGCATTGGGATCCGAACCTACGACATGCTCTGCTCGTGGTTTGGAAGGTCGTTCACGCTCAGTTCATAATTTGGCACTCTCGTTGGTAGCTTTGTCGCGACGTTTCTAGAAATATCATGCATCACCACAAACGCTCTCATCCTCAAGCAACATTGCAGAAAGCTGGTCGCCGTTTTGAGAGAGTATCTGTGTACAGTATCTTCTTCTGCGCCAAAACGGGATTCATTTTGCTAATCTGATGAAAGGAGAAGGATTGTCTGTAGAGAAATATACCTGTTTTGTCATATTGTATTTTCGCTTTTTTTCGGCCTTCATTTGATTTTACCCCGTGTGCTAGCAGTAGAGGGTCACAATAAAGTTAACTCAGTGCTTTCAACCTCATCCGGTCAATGTTGCCTGAATGGTCATGTTCACCTTCACCTATCTTTGCGTGTTGCAGACGCGCCGACGAATTCATCATCGTGTCGGCTATGTTCCTGATTCTCTTCATCGCGGGATTCGCATACTACATCATCAGCGCAGGTGAACGCAAATGTTTGCAACCTCAAGTTGTTTAAACACATGCCAGGAACGTCTGTAACGAAGCTACGAATAAGCACACGGCCCACTTTATCACATCGTTCATGAACCAGCCACATTTGGGTAAAAAATTTTTAAAGGTTTAACTCTTCTAAACCTCCTTATACAAAGTGAAAGCGGGTGATGTCCGCTGGGTGTCAGATTTCGCTTGTTGAGAACGCTGCAAGGTCCTCCGCGTAACAACATTCCGAAATGGCCCAGCTTCGCTCCGATTCATGGCGAAGCGCGCCATGCCTATGCGAGCAGTGCGCTCCCCTTTAAACCGCGTCCAAGCACGTGACGAGTCACGTGGTCTCAAAGCGGGAGAGCGCATGCGCGGCGGCGGAGGGAGCGCGCGCGCCGGCGGCGGAACCACCGCGGCGAGTGACGTGCTAGTCACATGGTCCAGCCAGCGCAGCTCCGGAGCGGCTGAAGGTCGCGTAAGGTCAAAGCGACGGAGTAGGCGAAACTCGCGGAACATGGCGTAGTAGAGCTTACGCTTTCGAACGCAAGTAATTAGCGGCAAATGCCCCTCAAAGATGCCCTCCAACCACTGGCGTCGACTTGTCCTGACGCCTACCACGTGCAAGCTGCCCACGATAACACGCTTGCAAGTGTAAGGCGGTTGACTGTTACTCCATGACAACAGATCGATGTCATTGGTTGGAAGACCTCCTTTGAGGTGCATTTGGCACTGTCTACCTGAATTGCATCTCCCTTTGGGGAGCCAAACGACATCCCTTTACTTAATGTATCAACAACCCACTCCCGTGAGAGTTAGTTTTGGGTTACTTCAACCCAATCCGCGGAAAATAATGAGCTTATTTTTTTTACTACGGCCCACTGAGTTGCCAACAGAGTCCATAAAAGTAATCTACAATGATGCTTCGTGTTTTAGATCGGCTTTCAAGGGTCCTAGCAAATGACATCCGAGTCGATGAATTCGAAATGATGTCACGCAAAAGCACTTTGGGCAGCAGATCTGACACTATTGCTCATCTTTTAGATCCATCAGGCTAATTTTACATTTCCTTGTCGGTACTGTTACATTTTTGCGCTGCCCGTGACAGTCTCGAACAACGCCACCTTTCCGACATAGTTGGACTTAAGCCATTGGCACAGAGAGGACTGTAGGTGTGTCGTCACTTTACCCAATCAGATCAAAGGAGAAGATGTTGCAGAGGGAAGAATCGTTACTTAGTCATGGTCCATACCGCCTCCAAAGCCTCGCATATGCTAGATAAATGTGACGCAGTTTCTGATAGTAACGGACGAAACTAGTTAAGTAGAGTTAAAAGGGATTTAAATTTTACCGTATACCTGCTTCGAGTAAATGCTTTGAAAACTGTTTAAGCCTTGCGACGAGTTACATTTTTCGCTTCAGTCAATCGCACTGCTAATTGCTTCACGTTGACATTGTGTCACACGAAGAGACAGTTCCCATTTAATGCCTATAACTTAGCGAGAAAATGTTTTCGAATCCTGGTATGAACATTTCATCGATGCCTACACGATTATATTAAAGCGCGTGTATGGTTCCTGGCACTGCTACTATTACAATACGGCGATACCCCGTCACCTATGTCCTGAGTATCGAGACTTTTTCTTTTGCGTACTTAACTTTAAAAATAACAGTAAATAATGTTCGTTATGTACCTTATTCCCGTTCAGCCCCAGAAAGCTCTAGAGCGACGATTCTGACTCCATTCCCCCGCACTGCTGGTACCAAGAAGGCCGCTGTCAAGAACGCTCAACCAAGACACTTTACCGAACACTTCAAGGCACGAAACTCAACCGTCTTCCACCACGGACATGCCCAGAGTGAGTTTCTGCGGATCAAACAAAGTGTTAAAAAGAAAACGCCGAGACTTTTCCTCCTATCTCGGGTAACCATGCCTCACGGCGCGGTGATTGAGTGGCTGTGACCTTTGGCTGCTGAGCTCAGTGACCTAATCAAGGCCGCGTGGGCGACATCATCCGACGGGAAGCGCGAAACGACCCTTCTTATGTGCAATATTAGAGGACGCAAAAGAATGCCAGGTGGTTGAAATTGTTGAGCCATCTACGTACTACAGTGTCTCTCATAGTTACCGTGCCCCTTCTGGGTCATTATCAAATCTTATATACTTATATGCCGGAACAGGGCCTCTACAATTCCGTACGATAGGTATGACGTAACGAGGAGTCACTAATGGGATACGGGTGGCGCTGACAGCACTGGGTGCTCCTCTGGAAGACAATAAGCGCTGTGGCGATGTCCTACGTTTAGAGAGAAAATCAGGACAAATAGAAACTGTATCGAGCATTATCGACAGGGTACCGCATTTTAATCAAGGAGAGACTATTCGTACCGAAAACGAAGCTTTCATGAACTGGAAAACATCAAAAAGCTAAACGCAGGCGTCGCCATCACCGGCTGATTTCAGAAGGAGAATGCATGGGTAAGCACCAATTTTTGGATGCGGATACCAGTTGCACCGATACACCGCATGCACGAAAAAACGGTGACAACTCGTCTATTTCGATAAAGACGTCAGCTGTTTGAATCGACAGGGGGCAAGGTTTTTTTCAATTCAGACTTCTCGCCCAGATTGCTAGAGAATCAGTTTTTAAATAGAAAAATAATATGAGGTTGTAATCTTCAGTTTCCCTTTAAGCATGCATGAGGATCGAAGGTGTGATGCAGTGGAGGGAGAATTGAAGCAGCGTGCTTCATATTCGGGCGCTGCTGAGCCCTAGTTGTAGTTGTAGCCACTTCCATTGCCGAAAGAAGGACCCTGCCCCATGCCTATGTGGACCATGCGACCATATAGTACCCATTTAAAAGGGACGCTAAAAATAAATATCAAACCAAGCAAGACGGATAGAATATGCCGCTGGAAGGGCACCGACTTCTATTTCGCGTCGTTGTATGGCTGCATTGCTGAGAAAACCGTGATTGAAAATCCCGGAACCCTTCCAGATTCAAAGCTCCTGCGAAAATTTAACAGCGACGGCGTCATTGCTACAGCGTCTTTGCAATCACAGGCGCCGCTTTCAAAGAACGCAAATGCGGCCGCAAACCGCAAAACAAAGTGAAAAGATCAGTGCTCCCTTAGCAGCTCAGGCATCCTCCGTCCCCCACAATACCGACGTGGACTCTCCGCTGCATCGCACACATCTGCATCTCGTTGCAAGCACCGCGGCTGCGATTAAAACTGCGTGAAGATCGAGGACACCGTAGACTGCAGAATAAACTGTGTATCGCGCTCAAGCGTGCGTAAATCGCAGGAAATAATGTAAGCGTAGGCCGTTCTGCGCGCTGCGTACCGACTTCGCCAAAAGTAACCGAGCGGCCAAGACGGCAGGGGGAGCGGCATGGAGGAATTTTCCTTCCTCCAAGGGGAACGGGCTCTCATCCGAGCGGCGGCGCTCCGGTCGCCTGCGCTGGCCGCTGCTCTCCGGCTGCGAGTGTAAACTGGGTGACGTATGCCCGCGCTATCGCCCTCCTTCCTTGGTTCATAAGAAGTGAAGCAGGTAGTATGTGCGGTGAGCAATATCGCGCCTTCAGAGCGCTGTCATACTGAGCGAGGGCGCAGGCACACGTCAGCTAGTTTGCACTCGCAGCCCGGGTGCAGCGTCCAGCGCTGAAGATAGCAGCGCCCTCTGTAGGCCAAAAGATCGCTCAGGCTACCGGCATGGATGCTCGGTTTTCTGACAAAGCCGGTACACGTAAGCTTCGAGGGATCCTCAAAAAATTGAGCGAAACTGTCTCTCTCTAGCGTATTCATTCAACGCAAGATCTGAGTTAAAACCTGCGAGTACATTTCTCATCAAGCGATGCACTGTGATTTCGATTATCATGTGTTTGTCAAATAAGTACGCAGTAAGTATGATTACAGACAACCTTTGTGACTGTCTCCGCTGTGGTTCTGATTTCTACGTTTGTGAATTGCTTCCTGTAGGCTTTAAGCGCAAACGACTAGGGGTACGTTCCGCTCAATTGTAGTCTGCCGCCTTTCGGCTATACCTGTCGGCAGGGGATTGACGAATTTTTATCTTTCTTTATTGGTCTGCCTCATTCCAGTCTTGACTGCATGAACATGGGTAACGGGACTTGGGTATGTGGTGACATCATTCGTGGATCCTTCAGCATTGGCTTCCCTTATTCTGGTCGTTTTGGCGAGACAGTGAGTTTCCCCGATCCTACCAAGTCATCTCCTCATTCCACGCTGACAGCTGTCCAGAAGATTCGGGAATGAGGGAGATTTTGTCTGTATTAGATATGTCTGAAAATACACTCTCATCCAGTGCAGCGATTCTTATTTATACTTCATTCATTGATACAAGTGCAGTGCTTTCCAGCTTTCCTGGCGAAATCTGCATGCCATCTTTCTCACTTTCTCGCTGGCCGCTGTTATCTCTGCCTACCTGCTTCGAAACAATGTTAGTCTACTGCTCATACGCCGTTATTTTGAAACAGCATGCCCTTGCTTAGGATTCCTTAATTTCCCGATCATGTAACATATGTTTGCTCTTCGTGCTTTTGTACACAACCGCCAATATCCCCCTGTCTGCCAATCGGCTGGAAGTTGAAGAGAATGTCTGGTAAGGAGATAAAGTGACGTCACTGCAGGTCCGGTGCTCCTGTGCGGCCTGGTCTCCCCCGGTCGGCTCCCGAGCGGTGCCAATGACTCCGTCTGGGTCTCGTGGAGGCAGCTTCCCGACGTTAGCGTATGCGACTACATCCTCCTCGACATCGAGGCCAACGAGGACGGATCCTACAACAGTACGCCGCCATGATGCTTCCTGCGTAGTGCTCGAGCAAACCACAGGACCGAGGTCTTCATGTTCTTCTTTATTAAGGCTAAAGTCTTACTTAGCCCCATCAGGCAAAATTCCGTCGGCGACCGTCGTTGCCGAGACCGAGAGATGGTCTGAAAAAGATGGCGTCGCAACAGCCGCCGTCTGGCTATCGAAGCGATGAGTGTAACGACGGTATATGCACAACAGATATCAGGAGCAGCCACTTCCGGGGCAGAGGAGCATCGCTTAAACGCTTCCCACGATCTATGATTGCGACTGCGAGGGCCGTGACGTAATCAACATCGCGTAACCACCGGTGGACCAATCATAGAGCACCGCCAAATTTGAAAATCTTAGGGCATCCAAAATTTGGAGCTTTGAAATCTGCGCTGCGATTGTCTTGCCTGTTTTCGTTTCTTATCGTCCTCAGGGAAGACACTTTCATGGCGAACTTTCTTCCAGAAACTATCCAGTGGAGCTGTAGCCGTAAAAATGGTACTGCTTGAATTATATCTGTTTGTTTAAGAGCCGTAGCTTTATGAGCAAACTTTTTTCTAGGAAACCGGCTTTTCCTTCGCTCTTGTAGCCTGCCGCTTCCGGAATGCCCCTTCCTGATCTGCTTACAGTGGTGAGGTATGCGGCTTGCCACGATTAGTTTATGGTGTTATGAAAGGGGGCAAAATTGCAGTTATTATTCAGACAGCATTTTATTTGGCTAGCGGGGCACATAAGTACCTCAAAGTATAACAGCGTTAGCTGTCTTAGTTTACTCTACGGGGTCAGCGATGTCCAGAGCAGGGCTACGTCGCAAGCTCGCCCGCTGTCACGTGACCACCCTTACACGCAATCCGGCCCTCACGTCTCACGCTTCGTGGTGTCATTATCTCAAAACGTGGCGCTCAGTCACCCCCAGATGCCCCGAAATGCCTCCCACAAATGCATTCCCTTTAGTAGGATTCAATCATGCCTCTCCATTCGGCCTTGGTGGCGAATTCAACGTCTGCCTTAAGAAGCGCAACGAATCGTAGCGGATGTCGCACGTGACTTTTCAGTCTTGAAGACAGTCCAATGCAGTCGGCGAAACCGCGAAGCACTTGCATCCATCCTATTGGAGTTCTAGTAGCGCAATTTAAAAGTAATTACGCCCATAAAGGCGCGTTTCCCTAAACTCAAAGCACACGCACATTTAGGGTGCTAGAAACGGGAACCGCACATAGCAAGTGTTGTGGCCACACACAATAATCCGCATTATAGTTATTTTGTATTTTGCCCATGAACCCATACCCATTGTCGCACAAAACATACACAGAGCTCGTTATACAAGGTGTTGCACCTAAGACTTTAAATAATTTTTTAAAAAACGAGCTTCTTGAGTTTGAAGAGCACTTTTTTGGCACAGCATTGTGAGCGGTGTGGTACATCAGAATACCGCTAATACGAGCTAACCAGTAGGCTGGTTCACTAATAATTATTAGTTAACTTTCTAACTACTGCCGTTAAGCTCCATAATTATTGAGAGCCATGTAGTTTACCGTAAGTAATATCCATACCTGCTTTTAGAGTTTTTAAAACGCTATAATCCTCGGCGCTGTGACCCAACAAATTTTGCCTACATTGCGCCAAAATGCATGCGCTTTCGCGAAGCTTGCAACCAAAGCAACCTCTCCAGTGCGCGTAACTCCTCTAAATAGCCAGAAAATGTTGGGCCCCAGCGCCGAGTGTGACCGCGTATTCAACATTCTAAATAATTAAGGAGCCTCACAGTAATAGTTAGAAAGTTAACTATTCAATATTAGTTATCCAGTCTGCTAGTAAGCACGTCTTAGCAGTATTCTGATGTACTACACCTCTTACATGCTACGCCGAAAATGCGCTCGTCTAACTCAAGAAGCCGATTTTTAAATGTTCTGTAAATTCTGAGGTGAAACACCATGTATACTGGGCCACCATATCGTTAGTAGGTTTGGGAATCAGCTTTCGCTGACCCCTCGCCATTGGGTATAAGTGCCCTTCAGTTGTTGTGCTCTCCCTTGCCGAACGTTCCGCGTACATCGTCTCACATCGCAGAGTCGCAGTACCACTTCCTGCTTCAAGCAAAGGTGAGGTCCCGGTTCCTATTCACGCTGGCCTCCGGCCGGCCTTTCCGTGAGCTTCAAGCCCAGTTCGGCCGGATACCTTTCAAGAACAGCGCCGCCCTCCTGCGGCATTCGCCCGGTGTGTACGGATTCGGACTGCTGGACGACGACCGTGGCACCAGAGGTCGCGCAGTCACCGATGAGGCAATTCGCAGCACGGTCAAGTTGTTCTCGGTGAGCTTCAGAGAAATTGCGCGGTTGTCTCTTGGTCTATGCATGACCGACCTGCCGAAAAGGGCCGCTACAGGGCTTGTATGACTTTTGTGAGGGAACAGCGCAAAACACCGGGACAAGAGAAAAGCGCTGACTTACAACTGGTTTTTTTTTTTTTCGAAGAAACACTGCTTCTTATACCTTCTTCACCCCCTCAAAAACACATGCGTCACAACCATATCGTTCAAGCGTCCAAAAGAAAACATAAGACAAATAATCACAGAGATTAATAATCACATTTTTAGCATGTCAAATTCTTTCTTTGTCAAAGCAACAGACGACGTGCTGACACAATCGTTGCGCAGACTTGCTATCGAAGCTGCCTCGATTATTTCCTGGACTAACTGGTATTTGTGATTAGCCAAAGATTTACATTTGTGGAAAACAGGTGCACAACATGTTGAAGGGCAATCTCTGCAATGAATTCCCAGGTTCCTGCAAGCTTGCTCGAAATTAGTTTTGTGTTCTAGTAGCCTTTCATTCATGCACCTGCCAGTCTGCCCAATATATTGTTTACCACATGTCACTGGCAACGAATAAACAAGGCCTTCGGTGCACTCCACAAAGGGGGTTCAATGCTTTATCGTACATCCCTGCTTCTTTTTGGTCGGGTCGGAATTGACTCGTCTGCACAGACTTTGAGTTTATTAGGAGCAGCCATCACCACATTCACGCCAGCTTTTCGACCTATGCTTTACAGGCGATGGGAAACGTTACGAATATACGGTATTTCTACTCCCGGCCTCCCTTCTTTCTGTTTCTTTGCCTCAATACCGTATATACACAGCGCAATACCGTAATACCGTAATACCGCAATACCGTAATACCGTATATTCAAAACGTTTCCCATCGCTTGAAAAGCATAGTTCGAAAAGCTGGCGTGAATATAGTGATGACTGCTCCTAATAAACTCAAAGTCTGTGCAGACGAGTGAATTCCGACCCGACCAAAAAGAAGCAGGGATGTACGATAAAGCATTGAACCCGCTTTGTGGAGTGCACCGAAGGCCTTGTTTATTCGTTGCCAGTGACATGTGGAAAACAATACATTGGGCAGACTGGCAGGTGCATGAATTAAAGGCTACTAGAACACAAAACTAATTTCGAGCAAGCTTGCAGGAACCTGAGAATTCATTGCAGAGATTGCCCTTCAACATAGTTTAGTTTAGTTTATGGGGTTTAACGTCCCAAAGCGACTAAGGCTATGAGAGACGCCGTAGTGGAGGGCTCCGGAAATTTCGACCACCTGGGGTTCTTTAACGTGCACTGACATCGCACAGTACACGGGCCTCGAATTTCTCCTCCAAAGAAATTCAACCGCCACGGCCGGGATCGAACCCGCGTCTTTCGGGACAGCAGCCGAGCACCATAGCCACTGAGCCACCGCGGCGGCGCCCTTCAACATGTTGTGCACCTGTTTTCCAAAAATGTAAAGCTTTGGCTAATCACAAATACCAGTTAGTCCAGGAAAATAATCGAGGCAGCTTCGATAGCGAGTCTGCGCAACGATTGTGTCAGCCCGTCGTCTGTTGCTTTGACAAAGAAAGAATTTGACATGCTGAAAATGTGATTATTAATCTCTGTGATTATTTGTCTTATGTTTTTTTTTGGACGCTTGAACGATATGGTAGTGACGCATGTGTTTTTGAGGGAGTGAAGAAGGTATAAGAAGCAGTGTTTCTTCGAAATAAAAAAAAACAGTTGTAAGTCAGCGCTTGTCTCTTGTCCCGGTGTTCTGGGCGGTTCCGTCACAAATGAATAACCAACATTCCCAAGCTGCTGTCCTGGCTTGTATGACGCTGACGTATTTGAATGAATTGAATGAACCTTCCAAAAGAACACAAATATAATACAAGGCGCATTACGTACAACACGGGCAAGATACCGACAGACTACGGTATCCAAAAGCACTCTTTCATAATTGCAGATTTTCTAAATCACCATCCTACCATTCTCACTATTGTAAACGAATCGTCATCTCTAGGAAACTTCAAAAAAGAGTGAACATGTACTTGTTATCGACTCAGATATGATTGTTTTCCTTTGAAAGTGCAACATGCTTTCACTGTTTCTGTTATTTATTGCATGTGTGTTCCATTTTTGGTGTACCTATATACTTCATGTAGTTTGCTTCCTGTGTGCTGCTTGAGTGTTTTGTGTTTTTAGAAAGGGGACTGACACTTAGTCAGGCATTCGTTGCGTTTTGCAGCCCATCCTATTTGTCGCTTTTCAGCCGTGGCTGTGTCTTATTTGTCACTCCATGAATACAGAAGGAGTGAACGTTCCATTGCGTTTTACATCCATAGTTGTAATCTTCTAAGGTTTGACTTAATTTTGGTGTACTTTTGTAGCTTTTGTGCAATGCCTTCTCTAATTCTAAACCAATGCATTTGCATGCGTGCCTTCGGTTAAGTATGGGCGATATTTCCGTCCTGTGACGGCCTCAAAAGCAAGGCTAAGAGTATGTTCGAGCAAATAAATATATTATGCGGCGAAGTGTCCATATGTAAGAAACAATGACCGTTTACCGCCTTATTCGCTTCCAGGAACTCACCTTAAGCCTAACCGCAGCCGGCTACGAGAAGCGAAACATCACAAACTTTCTAGCCCTGCGACCGGTGGGTCTCCGTGCACACTTCGCGCATTTCTCCAAGCTTCTGCGGACACTGGACGGGTGAGATGCCAACTTTGCAATTTTTTCGCCGCCTCTGAGGCAGCTGACAACGCCATTAAACGCACGAATTAACTCCTATAAGAATTCTTATTTCCCCAGAATGATCTCAGAGTGGAATAGCCCCACTATTTAAATAGTAACAGAAACTTTCCTAAACCTATTTGAAACCCGCCTTTAATTTTCTTATATTTTTGCAACCTATGTACCTATGCTGCATTTTTGTAATATTGCGTTTTTTGCACTCCTGGTTACGATTTTTGCTAATTTCGTTTTTTTTTTAATGCGAGAGCATTATATGGCTCTGTCGCGTCAGCAAAAAGTGTCCGCAATTTTGTCCGCACGATCACGTCGTTCTCTGAAGATAAATGTGTGAAACTGTGATTGTGACAGATAGTGTGTGATAAAATGTTGCTGTGGAAAAAATTTGGTCGATGAGGTGCAATTAAAAACTCAGAACAATACACTTAGACGTGAAAATAGCCACGGACGTCGGTATAGTACATGGGCGCCAGAACATCAACGGACGTCGATATAGCATGTGGACGTTTTGCTTTCGCATTGCTCCAATGCGGGTCGCCACAGTGATCTATAATTTTTTGTCCTAATTTTTTGGCTTAGATGGAACAGTCCCCGCTCGCAGGCGAAGCTCTGCTTTTAAACATTCGTCGGCGCATGCGCACTTTGCAGAGTGCCTTATCCGCGGCGCGCACTGACACCACCAATGGATTCTATAAATGGACTTTGGCAGAGGCAATCCACCCTCAATCAAAGAACATTCAGCGGAGAAACAGTATTTCCCCTAGTCTTCAAAGAAAAGAAGTTCAAAAAACGCCTTTTGGCAGAAAAAGTACCTCCCCCCCCCTCCCTCAAAGATAAAGTCTTCGCAAGTGTTAACGATAGGCTCTTTTAAGAGGGAGCCGCCGCGGTAGCTCAGCGGTTATGGCGCATGGCTGCTGACCTGAAACACGCGGGTTCGATCCCGGCCATGGCAGTCGAATTTCAATGGAGGCAAAATTCTAGCCCGTGTACTGTGCGATGTCAGTGCACGTTAAGGAACCCCAGGTGGTCGAAATTTCCAGAGCCCTTCACTACGGCGTCCCTCATAGCCTGAGTCGCTTTGGGACGTTAAACCCCGGTAAACCAAAGAAAACTTTTAAGAGGTGGACTGAGTTGCATTGTACCCTTATTTGTGCCATTTAGCACTTGTGCAAGCACTGGTTGCCCCAGTCTTAAACCTAATTGTGCTGAGGTTAAGGTTAACAAAAGCGTCTGCGCTTTACGCATTTCCTGAAAAAACAGCCTGGTCGCCTTCCTCATCATCCTTTCTATATCGGCTCCTCGGCCCCTGTGCCTCGTGGAAGCGACCTCCGCTTGGAACTCTCCTGGCTGCTTCATCAAGGACGACGTGCAGCCCTCGGTGGTAAGCTCGAAAGTAGCTCCTAAGCGTCAGTAGAAATGTGAACATTAGAATTACCCGTCCGCGGATGTTGGCTGCAATAAAGAGCCGCAGGTTCGATCCCTGACGCAGCCGCTGCATTTCAATGGAGACGAAATGCAAGAATGCTCGTGTTGTAAGATATCAGCCCATGTTTAAATTACCTCAGGCGCTGTAAACTAATTTGGAGCCCTCCACTACAGCGTTCTTCATAGCCCATGTGTCGCTTCAATATGTTAAACCAGGACATACCTCCACCACATTCGAGTGGTAACTGAAGCAGAATGCAAGAATCTCTGAGCAATCCTACTAGCTGCTGGAAGAGAGACTTTAATTAATAGAGGTGAGGTCTGCCTGGTTATTAGCCTAGCATGCTACTCTAGGTGAGAGTTACTTAGCATTACTTGCCTATAAGAGCCTCCGAAATATTTTCTAACCTTCACTTGGAAGTTTTTTTGTACATATAGTGCTCTACTTTCACAAACAGGCTCTATGAATTTAAGGCGTGCCTGGGGATTGCAGATATTTGTTTCAGCCAGTGTTTTTAAGTAAGAGCTACCTGCAAAAAAATGACATAAGAGTGTTCAACTTTGAGGATTTCTATTGACATTCCTATTCCTGTTTTAGATGACGCGTCTACGAGTTCACAGGTGAATTAATTCACTCGCAGCAAGAGAGCCTCCAGCTGATCGCGACTGTGGACAGACCCAAGTCGCGCTTCGCACTAACGCTGAGCCTTAGGACAGACGTCTTCGACAACGTCGACTACTCCCTCCGAGCTCACCAAGAAGGCCGCCCGAGGAACAGCGCCGCCGGCAAGACCTGCTACATCCGAAGGCACCACTTCGTTCGACGCGGGGTAAGATGGATAATGTATCTGGAAGATGTAATTACAGTCCTTAAACTAACTTGACTGCCGTAGCTTCTTAGTTCCATAGACAGGTGTAGTTAACGCCCCTTGATTCCTTAGTTCTTATACTTCTAGTTCCACCTTCACTCCTCGTAAAGCTGGAATATCGCGTCGAGCACTTAAAACTTTTATTTTACCGCAGCGGTGGCCTAGTCCTTTCAGCATCCGCCTAGCCTGCGTGAGGTACGGGGTTCGATTCCCAAGTGTCGCCGGGTACCCACCGGTGATACAGTGGGTACAAGCTTTCCCCTGGCCTAGTGCTCGGCTTAATTAGGGTGAAATGCTTGGGAAATGCGACTCTGACCCCACCTTGAGAAGAAGGAAACAACCTTGTGACATGGCGCTCTTTGGCCACCCTTGTTTTATAAAATTCATCGTTATCAAAATTCTTATTTTATGGTATAATGACATACTGCCGAGTGCTACGTTTCGTTTTCTAGCTAACAACTAATTCGTTGTCCTAATTATTCAGTCCACTTTCAATCGACTTTCCTCTCTTATGTCCTGGCTCTTAGGATAAAGAAAAAATAATAGAATACTGCAATTACATGGAGAGGCGCAGAGAAGTTTCCACGTCCAACGAGCTTGGGCAAAAATTTTGAACATTAGAAAACTTTAAGGTAGATGTATAGAAATAATAAAAGTAATGATCCATTCTTCCCATATGTAGCAAAATCGATCTTTTGCACTGCTTCCAACGCTCGCACCGAGCAGTTAGGGCTGCCATAAAAAAAACCATTGGCGAACACTTTTTACGATAGCCAAAAAACAAATGCAAACCTGCGTACAGGAGATCTTGGGGATATGTTTATTTATTTATTTATTTATTTATATATTTATTTATTTATTTATTCATTCATTCATTCATTCATTTATTGTACCCCAGGGCCAAATGCATTACAGAGGGGAGTGGGTTAATTAGGATAAAGAACAATGAATATAATACATTGAAAACAGGTTGTACAAAAAAATTTTCTCCAGAATAAAACAAACATTCACAAAGCGTAAATAACATAAAATCAATGTGCACAACACAGTGGAAACCGATATAACACATGATCAACTTCCTTCTGAATAAACAATGTTAGCTATTGCGTCGTGAAAGGTTTTGTTGTCTGCAATCGCTGCAATATCGGGGGGAGGCGGCTCCATTCCACAGATGTGCGAGGAAGATATGACTGAAAAAAAGATTTGGTGTGGCATGTTGGGATGCCAACCTTGTGGCGGTGATCGATGCGACGTGAAATGTATTCTTGGGGTGATATGAAATACTCGTGAAGCGCAACGTGATGATATAGCTTGTGAAATAGTATTAGGCGACCAATTTTACGACGAGATTGTAACGGTGGTAGTGACATGTTAGATTTCATGGCTGTGATGCTTGCCGTACGGTTGTAATTTGAAAGAATGGAGCGAACGGAATTATTTTGGACTAGTTCCAAGGAATATACGAGGTTTTCATGTGTAGGGTCCCATATTGATGCTGCGTATTCTAGTTTAGGACATATGAGTGTTTTATAGAGGATAAGTTTGAGAGATGAGAGAGCGGCTGAGAAATTGCGACGTAAGTACCCTAACATGCGGTTGGCGTTATTAATAACGTAGTCAATATGAATAGACCATGTTAAATTTTGAGTGATATGAATACCTAGGTACTTGTATGTTTCTACCCAATCAAGAGGAGTGCCATTAAGATAATAGGAAGGAAGAGCGTTAGGTGCACGGGAAACACACAAAACTTTACATTTATTAATGTTTAATTCCATATTCCATGTAGCGCACCAGTTAGACACCAAATTGAGGTCTGACTGGAGAGTGTCAGTATCGTTAACATTATTTATTTCCCGAAATATTACACAATCGTCAGCAAAAAGGTGAATGTTAGAAGATATGGCAGAAGGAAGGTCATTAATATTGTTATGGTGCAAATTTGCAATGCATGAAAAAATTGCGCTCAGAACTCCTTTCAGTTTCAAAAATGCTTTTGTCCACAATTGCTGGCTATGATTACATCAGGCACTGATTCACTTTTCTTGTGTGAAGTATGGTATCCAGCGGCCTGGTCAATGTGCTGAAATTTCTCTCGAAAGTTTTTTTTTTTTCGAGGAAACAAGTCTGTCTAGCTTGTTACCTTAATTTGTTATTACTTGTTATTGTTATTAATTTTTTTATATCTAAACAAAAAATTATTCACACGAAAAAAAATACAAGCATTACAATTTTCATACCTGGCTTTCTTAGCATAGTTCAACATTAAAAACTTAATTTCGTTTCCTGTTGTGATTGGCCAGCGGAGTAATACAGTACGTCGCGGAATGTGACCCAGTGATAGCATCTGCTGTTTTTTTTTTAAGCTGTGTTCTACTGTAATGGTAATGACATGTTGTCCTTGTTCTTCCCGCAGGAGTGCCCTCTGGCTGAAGCACCGAGAAGCGCATCTCATTCAGCCGACACCTCCGGAGAGTGCAACTTTATCGTCAGTACCTGGCAGAGCGAGCGGCGAGTGATGAGCTTCGAAACGGCTGCCAGCATGGAGAGAACGGTATGCAAACAACGTGCGGGGATTTTACTTGCAAAGCAGGGCCCATGAGCGCGTTGGGCTGTGGCAGAGTTGCGGCCAGTTGAGAGTTGAGTTTGAGTTTATTAACATTTTAGTTCTCAGCACAGAAAACTAAGGGCCGGGAACAAAAGGTACAAAACCTGTACCTGGCTGGGTCCCCTGACCCCACAACAAAGTTGGTAGCGATGCACTCCGAATAAACAAATCATAAACTAACGAAGAAACACGAACAAAGCGCTTTGAAAGAAAACAATTTGACATGATGTTTGAAATTGTGCGCAACACTCGTGCCAATATAGGCAGGTTGGGCAGTGTAAGTGGTGAAAACTGCAGAAACCCATTTATTATTTAAAGATAATTTGTCGGGAAACAAACCCGGTGACGTCCGGTGTCGTCTGTCTTAAAATTTGCTGATAGGTCGACGGGTCTTCTGTGACGTCGTGAACCCACGTTATAAGGCCGAGTAGGCAGGTTGTGGGCAGACGTGGCTAGATAGCTCTGCGTATCAGGTTGGAATGACGCTAAAATGAGCGTCGCTTGTATTTAGCGTAGCGAGCAAACGAAGAGGGTGACCACGGCGTATGTCGCTGAAGATGAGGTATCGCCAGCTGCAGAGGCACAGCGTCTGCTGCGAGCAGCAATCACGGAATAGACGTAGGCCGAGCAGATTTCAAACTTTGACGTTATCGCATTCTCAACGTGTAACGCATTTGCTTCCTGTAAATTTCTTTTATCACATTAAGGAAAATAAGGAAAAGTAGCGAAGGGCAAACAAGCCATGGATTCAATCACCTTTACCATTAATTTCCTAAAGAAATATTTTCCTGCTATCCTTTTAAATAGAACGGAGAGTTGAGCTAGTTAGTACATACTGCTGGGAAAAAATAGCACTGAGACGAGGGACAAAGAAAGAAAGAAAAGAAAGGTCCGGTGTCTTCTTCTTTCTTTGTCCCTCGTCTCAGCGCTGTTTGTTTTCCAGCAGTGCTATCCTTTTGCTGAGCAGTGAGTACGTGGCAATAAAATCTATCGCAAACGATACACTTTTGGGAAATCATTCTGTCGTGCTTATCTCTGCAAAATGCCAATAAAATGTCACCAAAAATCTTTGGGATAATGTAAACAGGAATTCGCTGATAAAGGTCTAATCTATTTATAGGTGAGTAGTACACCACAGGCTTCATCTTTGAACGCAGATGCTGCGAGCGTACCGGAGCCTGGGACCGTCTAAGCACGGAATCCTAAGCTGGCTTCTGTACAACGTCACCTCCTACGCGGCTGTCAGCTTCTGCCCCATGGGCCATACCCGAATCGACAAAGTCCGGGAAGTTCTGGACCGCTACCGGCCACCGAAGCCTACTGCCTAGAAACGGCCTCTCCTTTATCTATGTGTTATAACGATTCTTTCGCGTGCTAGCGCCAATTTTTTATTTGTTTTTAAAGGCCTATAATATTTAGATGTAGCAAATAGTTATTGTATGAGTATCCGTATTACCTCATATGTGTAATATTTCCTATAAATACGAAAACAAGCTATAAATACGAAATCTTTGCTTGCACTAAATCTCTACTGTGTTTGTATTTTGGTTCCTCTTTTGCCCCCTTCTTTTTCTGCAAAAGCAATAAAACATATCAAAGAATATTGCCTATACTGCTGAAGTCAAACAAAAAGGAACTTTTAATTTTTCCCCGCCGAAGTACCGAACCTGCCGTCATTTTTGGGTTGAATTCTTCGTTAACATCTTCCAGTCAGGTAACATGAAAATGATGGTCGCAAAGACTGAAGTACTTTTTACTGTCAATACCAGTAATGTTTTAGTTCTCACGGTGCATCATTGGTGTTCACGATCGCAATGATCATATGAAAGACCGCAGGACATATATGAAGCAACGCCTTAAGCATGCCGTACGAAAATGCCTTTATGCCCTAACCCTAAAGTCAGGTGTGTGATTCCCGACTAATTTCTTAGCTCAAATCATTTACTTCGTTCACTTGCACGTCCTAATGCCACCTGAGTCATATTGGAACCTTCTAATCACCCGTTTCCTAGTGTTTTGATCACTGTCAAAATCACCGCGCCAAGTTTTCTGTGAGCACCTCGTCGACTAATGTGGATTTTTTGCACACAACAACGCGGACTACGGATTTTCCGCGCAACGGGGCCCCTAACGGTGTCGCATTAAAAGCTATTGTCAGACACACACACGAGAGACAGACACACCGGACCACTAACAACTGACAGTTTATTTCTGGTTTGCGCAGAATAAGTTGCTGCGGCGAAGTAATAAACAACCAGGAAATCTACACCGTGATTTACAACCAGCAAAGATACGAGGGACACGATGAGGAACCATTTTCTGTTTATGCACTAAAACTTATGCTGTACCAGCTGCTTTGACGAAGAACGCGTAACGCAGGATCCACTCACAAGCACGCACACGCACGCACAGAGCGGCCTTTCCGCCGAAAGAGGACTATATCGTTAGCACAATATAATTCAACATATTATGTTAAATGGCGTAGGAAAAAACTGCACCCTGCGATAAGCTTTTAACACTGTCAGGTTCTCCTCAACACTTCAACACAGTTTCAGCCATTATTGTACAAAATCCCAAGGCGCCACTACCCGCATAAATTAACTCCTTTGTTCAGTCGCGCCATCACACCCACAGCTTAAATAACCATAGCGCGATGGAACGATCTCAGTGCTCATGTATCTGGAACTCGTAATGTGCTTCCAGCAATACCACAAAACAGACATTTTTCATTTGCTGCGATGTTTTGTTTTGCTTTGTTTCGCTTTTATGCTTTCCTTTATTTCTGTTTACTTCTGTTACCCAATTTAGACAGGCCATTTGGGCGGAAAAATCAATTCGGTGCATGAACCGGTAATAAATATTCCGCATTGGACACTGAAGGCGCAGTTTGTGCGCAATGCAGGCTTGAGGTTGCTTAAATGACTATACCGTGTGTCGAGCTTCGCACCAAAAGCACGATCCATAGTGCACGGTACATAACATACTGAGTCCCTGTTGAGGTCTGCTGAGTTCTGCTGAGCCATCTCTGCTAAATCATCTAGTTCCCAAAATTACCAGCCTGTACCCGAAATTCTAGGATTCAAGCCTTGGCGGCTACCATACAAAGATCGAAAGTCTTGTTTGGACGAGTTGGTAGTCGTTCATGCTCAACATTCAAGGAGGCGGGACTTAGAGCGACAGAGACTGATGCCTACTACCGACTTACTACACGAAAGCACTCGTCCCGAAACTTATAAGCAATGTTCATGTCGTAACCAAACGATCATTAAATGGCAAGAGGCTGAGTACGAGATTTTGCATGATGACAATCCTACTCAGACAAGGAGTCAGCCATGTGCGGTTCACATATATGTGTAAGGTCACAACCTGATATGCGGAGTACGAGATGGGCATGACACCCATGGACTTAAATGATCCGTTTATGCTGCTTCCTGTCATGGTTGTTATCCTTTCATTGCCACAAATTCAATAGCTTAATGTTCTGGCAATCGGCGGTCAATGACACCTGCATCACTTGTGAGGCGCACGAAGTAAAAGCAGTCCTTTTCGATCCTTTGCAACCTCTCCTGCCCGCGGCCTGAAATCCCGTGTCTGAATATTTTATGTTATACTTAAGGAGGAGCACCTCATCAAATATAACACGGAATTGTGATCGCCCCCAAGAATGACGGCAGCCATTGAGTCAATCCGAAATCCATCATTCCAGCGTGTGCAACTTCCCGGATTCTCCAATTTGCTAAATTTCTAACGCGGAGAAAGCCTTGTACGACCAATTAGCAACGAAACCCGACGTCATTGTCGGCGTCCAGCGAAAGTCGTCCAGAAAACACACCCAATGATGTCATCAGAAAAGATAACATTTCTTTAGAAGATGCGGGATGTTAAACCAAGTAGTACCTTCCAATAGCGAGGCGAACCTAGTGAACCTGGTTTAGGAGTTGTCTTACGAGTGTATGCTAATTAGTACGAGCGCCATAGAAATGAAGAAAGATAAATTTGAAAATAATGATTTCGTCTTCAAAGCACGTAAGTATTCTCAAGTGCCATCCGTATTTTTTTTCTTTCCAGCATCATCATCATCATCTGCCTGATTTCACCCACTGCAGGTCAAAGGCCTCTCCCATGTCTCTTCAATTAACCCTGTTCTTTGCCAGCTGCGTCCACTGTACGTGTCCCCGCAAACTTTTCAATCTCATCCAACCAAATAACTTTCTTTAAAGCCAAACTTTCAAGCAAACCAACATATAACAGGAAAGCAAGCATTAAAGCATTCCTGGTGCGGTACCGTCAGGTCTGGGTGACGCTTAAGCGGACGTAAAACCAACGCACTGCGTTTCTCAGGTTTATAAACACATCCGTCGCGTTATCTCACAATAAGAAGTCAATTAAAAACAAAACACAAAAGTGCAGTCCCGAAATAGCCGCCACCGCTAGGGCGCCTTCCTGGCACAGGCCTCGTTGCAGTCAGCCATCGACGCGAACCGGTTCCCTCCGGTCAGGCACCGGTGGCCGCTCACCACGGCGGCCGAAGAGCGCAGGCAGCGGGCGCGGCCCTCTGGCGGCAAGAAGTGCGCGAAGTACGGGAAGCGCAGGTGGCGCCGCTCGCAGGGCACGGCCCGGGGCTTGCCGCAGGGCGGGTACCGCTGGCGGCCGCCATGTCCGACGCACTTGCCAGCGCACTCGGCGGCGGTGGCGAACACGGCGCTGCCGTTGGACGGGCATGTACCCGAAGGGAAGCTCCACAGATGGCAGCGGCCGCCATCGTAGAACCACCAGCTGTCCGTCACGTCTTCCCTGAAGGAAGAAGAGAGTCTGGAACACTTTGTCGAGGCGAGTGTTCTGATAAAAAAAGTGCCGGAAAGTGAAGTGATGTTAAATGCGGAGCTTCAGGCTGAGTATGAGCAGGCACGATTCCAAGCTACATGATTCCTCCTAATCAAGAGGAAGAAATGCGCTTGGGCAGGGCATACAATGCGAAGGTAAGAAAACCGCTGGTCCTTAAGGGTAGCGGAGTGGATTCCAAGAGAAGTCAAGCGTAGCAGGGGGAGCAGAAAGTTAGGTGGGCGGATGAGATTAAGAAGTTTGCGGGGATACGGGGGCTGCAACTGGCGATGGACAGTGTTAATTGGAGAGACATGGGAGAGGCCTTTGCCCTGCAGTGGGCATAGTCAGGCTGATGATGATGATTCCTCCACCTCTTAGATCTACTTTTCGCCTGGTACCACGCCTAAGCAAGTTTGAGAACTCGCTGCGCAAAAGAACGCAGTAATTATCATCATCATCAGCCTGACTACACCCACTGCAGGGTAAAAGCCTGGGCAAAACTATAGTGCAACCGGCAATATGATTTCACCGTCGTGAAGATACAGCCGTTGATGTAAAATGGCGGCCAAGAGAACTGAACGTCGGCAATCAGCAAAGCTTTGAATATGTAACCCCTCCCACCAATGGAACACGGGAGGTATTAGAGAGTCTACCGATAGCACATGACTCAAGTGTGACCTTTTTTACCGAGGAGCTGTACCTACCTGTTGCAGGCGGTGAAGAGAGGTGTCTGGAAGCAGGCGTCCCTCGGGTGCTCTCCCAACACGCAGCTGTGCTCGCAGTTGGCCAGTGAGGCGAACCTGTTCTTGCCCCGTGCACACAGCTGCACTACGGGGTCCAGGGAAGTAGCCAAGCACGCGTTCACTGACGGCCGGTAGTGGAACTCGCGCCGGGCCACCGTGCAGTACGTGTACACGACAGTCTGGCAGTTGGGCTTCCCCTGGGGAATTAGCGAGAAAATACGTGCTTATGAACTTTTTACGTGCTTTTTGAAGGATGAAGAAGAGGGCAGCTACAGCTAATCCGCAAAAATGTGAGAACAGGAACTTGCCAAGTTACATGTTTAGTGCGGCCCATGTCAAGATCCTCCTCGCCAGCCAGCATATGAAGTTTGAAAAGCTTGATCAAAGCGCAATACAGAAAACGTGGTCACAGCAGGCACAAGACACTAGGACTGAAGTGCAACTACCAAAACTACCAAATTTACTTCCGCAATACTTTGGTAGGAAAAACCTCAATAAAGTAATGACACATTTCGTCCTGAAACATCAAGTGAAGTGTATATAAGGAGGGAAAAGCAGCTTTACTTCTCTGTGTTAGCGTATTTCATTGCGTTCAACCTTATTTTTATTAATGCCAAAGCATTATATGGCTCTGATGCATCAGAAAAAAGTGTCCGCAAATTTTGTCCGCACCAGTACGTCGTTCTCTGAAGATAAATGTGTGGAAGTGTGATTGTGAGAGTGTGTGATAACATGTTTCTGTGTGAAAAATTTTATTGATGAGGTGTAATTAGTTAATTAAACGTAAAAGAATACACTTAGACTTCAAAATAGCCATCGACGCTGACATAGTACATGGACGTCAGAACAGCCACGGGCGTCGATATAGTTTGTGGACGTTTTGCTTTCGCATTGCTCCAACGCGGGTCGCGCAGCGATCTCTAAGTTTTTACTCTCAAGCCCGGTCAGGTGTTACAGAGAGGAGTCGAAAGAAAAAAAGAAACAGAAAATAAAAAATTCCAGCCTGTCACATTCTCTATTATGATGTGAGAGGCTACTTAAATTCTACCTCTCAGATCCTCTGTTAGGATGTGACAGGTAGAACAGAAACACCTTATTGATTTTGAGTCTCACATGCTGCAAAACGTTCCTAATTGCACTGAAGCGCTTGTGTCTAGTGGTGTGTCTGTCCAGATATCCAGTGTTTGAAGGTTCGGTAAGATCATGAAACATAAATATTCAAGAAGTTGTGCAAGAGACTGCATTTTTGACCATTCTCTCCTAGCAAATTCTTTGTTCCTTTACGAGTAACTGCACTTAGACGATGTTGCGAACACGAAAAGTAAAAAGTTTCATGCTCATAAGAAATGTGGTTTTTATACTTGTCGATTTTACTCCCCATGCTACTCCAGTACGCAAGCCTCTCAAAGAATTTTCACGAGTCTTTGCTGGGGCTGAAAAACATGCCAGCGTGCATCATCCGATGATTAGGACAAGCGCTTTGATCCAGCTGTTTTTACCTCTCTCCTGTGGGACCGTTCCTTGTCACCAAGATCAGCGGAGGCCTCCGAATCCTCCTCGTCGGTTTTTTCCTCCGTGTCTACCTCGGTGGGAGGGAAGATCGTGTCGTCGTCATCCTCCGGCTCACCCCTCGCCACAGCGCCCTTGCGAGGCAGGTCCGGCAGCACGCTCGCAGGGAGACCGGAATCAGTGGCCGCTCCCCTCGAGTCGACAAGCTGAGCCTAAGTTCGCATCAAGGGCAAAGCAGTAGGTTACATTCATCATCATCATCAACCTGACTACGTCCACTGCAGGGCAAAGGCCTCTCCCATGTCTCCCCAATCAACCCTGTCCTGTAGTCCTGCATAAGGAAAGTTACAAAATCTCAAAACAAGAAGTGTGTCAAGCATGGCGAGATGATTCATTAGGTTATTATTGAACAGGGGCTTAAAAATGCTTAGAAGGGGACTTAGAGCACTGGATTTAGGCAGTTTCTGATAAAAACTAACGATTAATACCTTAGGAGTCTCCGATTTGGTAATGACATTGGCTTAATTAACTCTGAGGAAGAATTGCAAAGCATGATGGAGGATATACAAGCAAATAACAACCGGCCTAAAATTAGTACGAAAAAATTACAAAATATTTCACTGACGAAATTGAAACTGTAGTGTTCGACGATCCAGGTAGGCAAAACAGTTCAGGAGGGGAAGCATTGGAAGTGGTAAGGGAATACATTTACATTGGGCAAGTAGTGGCTAACGATCCGGACCACTGGATTGAAATAGCTAGGAGAACAATAATGTGGTTGGCTGCATTTTGTAGTCACTAGCAAGTGCTGAATACCAGCTTGCCAATAACCCTCAAATTAAAAGTATTCCTGTATTTTACTGGTACTCACCAATAGGCCATCAACGTGGAGGCTAAAGAAAAGGGTTCAACTTACACTGAGGAGAGCGAAACTAGCTACGTAAAGAAAAATGATAGGTGAGTAACATTAAGAGGCAGGTAGAAAGAATTTTTTCCGGCAGCAAACGCGAGTTAAGGATACCCTGCTCAAATTGAAGAAATCTTAGATGGCAGGGAATGGAAAGCGAAGGCAAGATAAAGGTTCTTTATCCAAACCGAATGAATTCCAAGAGAGGGCAAGCGTAGCAGGCGGTGACATAGAGTGAAGTTGCGGGATGGGCTTAGGAAGTTCACGGTGCTATGGTGGCCGCAGACAACACAGGAGGAGGCTAATTTGACGGATATGGGAGAGGCATTTCTTCTGCAGTGAATATAGTTAGGCTGACGATGATTATGATACTGAACGCGAAACTGTACTTCTGTATCTTCGAAATACGTAGCGCGAAAAACAAGACAGGCAAGGTGAAGACAGGACACGAGCGCTTCTCACGACTGAATTTTTTATTGTGAAGGATATCAGAATATATACCATAGATATGGAAGCGGGGAAGGAAGAAGGAAATACAAAATAACAACTCAAAAAAAGAACAAGATGAGGAGATAAAAGGCCGGCGATGGAAGCAAGTACATAGCATAGCAACATAAAACACGTGCACTGTTACTTAACAACCGATTGGAGGTACACAATCTCACTTTTTGTCAAGGCGATGGATGCGTCACTAATACACTTTTCCCCCCCTTTCGCGATATGGAACGCTTCAATAATCTCTCTCGTACGTTGATAATGTGCTTTGTCAAGTACTGCAGTCTTATCGAAAAGGGGGCGACATTTACATTCTCTGCAATGCTTCGGTAAATTTTCAAGAGCTGTTAGCGTTAAAGAATCTGTGTTCGAACAGCCGGACATTTAGACAGCGCCCGGTCTGCCCTACATAATATTTTTCACACGAAAGAGGAATCTTGTAAATCACCTCTTTTCTACATGGCACAAACCTAGATTTGTGATTAACATGGCAACGATGATCACTTTTTAATCCCTCTGCTTTCGCTCTGACCACCGCACACAATCCAGATAACTTCACGGGAGCTGAGATTACCGTGCCCACCTCGTAGCGATTGGCAACATGGCTGTTCGAACACAGAAATTCTTTAACGCCAACAGCTCTTGAAAATTTACCGAAGCATTGCAGAGAATGTAAATGTCGCCCCCTTTTCGATAAGACTGTAGTACTTGACAAAGCACATTATCAACGTACGAGAGAGATTATTGAAGCGTTCCATATCGCGAAAGGGGGGGGGGGGAAGTGTATTAGTGACGCATCCATCGCCTTGCCAAAAAGTGAGATTGTGTACCTCCAATCGGTTGTTAAGTAACAGTGCACGTGTTTTATGTTGCTATGCTATTTACTTGCTTCCATCGCCGGCCTTTTATCTCCTCGTCTTGTTCTTTTTTTTTAGTTGTTATTTTTGTATTTCCTTCTTCCTTCCCCGCTTCCATATCTATGGTGTATTTTCTGATATCCTTCCCAATAAAAAAATTCAGTCGTGAGAAGCGCTCGTGTCCTGTCTTCACCTTGCCTGTGTCTTGTTTTTCGCGCTACGTATTTCGAAGATGCAATTACTCCGACTAGCCCAGTTTAGCTTACTTGTCTACTTCTGTCTCGTTTCGTTTTTGATAGATCGTCACGTCACCACACACACCTGCCCGGTGGCATCGGGTGGTTCCGTGTCCAGGGATGTGAGGATGACACGGTTCATCTTCGCGGTGACAGCCACCACGGCGGACAGAAGCAGCACCGCCAGCACAGTCAGACCCACCAGACGCAGCTGCATGTCTTTGGGCGGTCTGCGCGTCACGTCCGAGCCGGATGTGTCAGAGTCCGATTCGCTCGAGTCTGCAGAGAATAGCAGCACGAGTGAGTGAATCTCTGCTGCAGAGTTCCGCCAGCTTTTCCCGAATAGGCTTCCTCTATTACCTGCTTCAGCTATAGGGGTACATATAAAACCTTGGTAAGAAGTCTTCGGGTCACATGATTTGCTTTTACGCACTATAGTGAAGCCTCCTCACGGCATACCTAAGCACCAAAAGGGCTTAACTCTCCCGCCGCGGTGGCTCAGTGGTTATGGCACTCGGCTCCTGACCCAAAAGACGCTCGTTCGATCTCGGCCGCGTCGGTCGAATTTCGAT
This sequence comes from Amblyomma mixtum, assembly GCF_055824585.1. NCBI lineage: Eukaryota > Metazoa > Arthropoda > Arachnida > Ixodida > Ixodidae > Amblyomma > Amblyomma mixtum. The sequence goes on from NC_143012.1 coordinate 62,098,873, forward strand.
GCAGGCGAAATTCTGGAGGCCAATGCACTATGCATGACAGTGCACGTTAAACAACCCCACAAGGACGAAATTTCCGGAGCCCTTCATTACGGCGCCCCTCTTAGGGTCAAATCCCCATAACTTCATCGCCCACTCCGTTACCCTAAAGTACCAGCGGTCCTCACGTCTTAAGATGCATACCAGTTGCTAACAAAAGATAAATTGGCATAAGGGCTTCATGGTGTCCTTCATAGCTACCATTACAATCCCAAGGGCTTTCGTCTTCCCGTCACGTTTTATTTTGTAACGAACAGAACCAACCCGTCCGACTTTCGGTATTACTAAAATAGTAAGCTGACAGCTGACGTAGTACATTAGCTCACCCGGGTCTCCGGCGTGCTCTGAACACAGGCGGCAAGTTGGCGACGAGTTGCTCTTCCTCGACCCCGTCTCCGCGTCCTCTTCGCTCGAACGCCATATTTCCCAGATGGGAGCCACAGGGGAACCCAGGCCGCGACCGGAATGAAGCTCGGAGTTCCACGAGGGCACCTGAACTTGCTCGTGAAAAGGCACCGTAGAGCCAGATTTGAGTTCCATGTCGTACCAATTCTGGGGACTTCGTCCGGCTTCTTGGAATGCATCTGGAAAGCCTATTACATTATGGCGGGTTCCATCAATGTAGCGTGGATCCATCGCTTCAGACTGTAGTTCTTTGCTGAGTTCTGTCTATCGAGAAGTCTTCCTACGGACTAGATGCCGCGCCGGGCGTCACACTTCGTCTTTGGATTCAGAAGGCGATTGTGCCGATGATCAAGCATTCAATTCGGAGAGAGAATGAGCCGCACTACTTCTTTCTTTTTGTCTTCACGATCGGACACAGGCTCGCGCTGCTTCATAAATATTGTTTGTTCGCAACTGTTAGGGCAGAGAAATTGATTGATTGATTGATTGATTGATCGATCGATTGATTGATCGATCGATTGATTGATTGATTGATTGATTGATTGATTGATTGATTGATTGATTGATTGATTGATTGATTGATTGATTGTAAAAACTTTAATTGTGGGGGACGGGAAGCGGTGAGAGATTGCTAGTCGTCCCGTATTGGAGATCATGAGACCGTTGTGCGGCCTGCCCTATCGATCAATTGTTGTTCATCCTACAGGTTCCAGCTCAGGTAGTTTATAGAAGCAGAATTAAAAAAAAGGGCTGGAAGGATCTCAGCAGAGCGAATTCTCGCGCCCACAACTGCTGTTATAACTTTACTGATCTAGACACCATTTTATTTCAAGAGAAGGCAAGCGCAACGGGGAGCTTCAGAAAGTTAGGTGTGCATATGAGATAAAATGGTTTTGCTGGGATAAGTTGGCCGAATCTGGCACAGGATAGGGTTAATTTATGAGACATGGGAGAGGCCTTTGTCCCTTAGTGTGCGTAGGGTGGCTGCTGCTTATGATGATCTAAAAAAAAGGCCCTCGATATGCGTCCGTCGACAGGTGCCAGGTGCTGGCGAGAGCGTCCATCCCCGTCCCTCCATCGCCCCGTAGCAACAGAATAACCACACGTTTCAAAAATGTGCGTACACTGATGCTCGGGGTCATGTGCACCGTTTCAAGTTAGCGTTCCCGCATTTGTGGGCCGAGTGTGAGACGCTCCTGGAAAAACTGACTAAACTGAACGTTCCCTCGGACGACGTCTCTCGCATCCTGTACCCCGAGGGCTTCCGAACTGAGCGGCGATTAGGATCATGACCACTCTTGAACATTTTAAAGGGCACTGGCCTTGTGGGCCACTGGTAGAGACACAATCAGTTAAATCAGTGACTAAGGCGGAGCATTTGCTGACAGATCACTGTAAGGCTAATCCAGCCTGTACATTTCAACCACCACCGCCGCCAACCCCGCCACCACCACCACCACAGCCGCTAGTAGCCCGAAATGTAGGCAGAGATATTAGGGACGGCCCTCCGACCAATAAGTCTGTTAAAGCAGGCGAACTTAATATATTAACCAAAATCAAGTGCCCGTTCCAAAAAATGTACCCAGACAAAAAAGACGCACACTACTGGTGCTGCCCCTAGCGGTTGCGCCGTGCATAAAATCACACTAATTGGCTGCGCCACATGCCACCGTTGGACCACCTCTCTTTCTTTCACCGTGATTTCCAAAAATACGGCAGACATTGCGTCAAGGCAGAGCTCCGCCACATGAACTTAGACTTTCGGGTCGTTCCTGGTTTTTTTTTTTTTTTTTTTGAGGTAGGCATTACTTGCAAGCCAACCTTCTTCATTAAATACTCTCTAAAATTGATACAAAAACTGTGCTGTAAGCTGCTTCAAACTGCTGCAACTGCGCTGGAATTCGATGCAAAATGTTATTAGCGCCGTTGTGAATTGTTGCGGTCCACTGGCAGACTGCCGACAGCGAACTCAGGGGCACTTTTATTTTTTTCTTTCTTTTTATAAGCCCTTTGTAACATATGTCATTGCCACGGTGGTCAGTTTGCTCATAGCCCGGTGGGCCGGCTGTGAGGACACCACAACGTCACGTGAGTGGCCCAACTAGGTTGCCTGCCCGGGGATTTTTCGCTCACAACGCCAGCGACGGCATCGACGACGGCAGATTTTCTGCAGACCCGGAGCTTTAAAACTGTCGCATTAAAAGGCGGTCAGTGTATTTTTATTATGACAGATTCGTAATTCAGCAGTGATTACCGTGCGAAGCGACATTAAAGGGCCTAATCGGAAAACATACTACGTTGATGTTCAAAATGAAGCTTTGAGGCCGTAGAGGCAACCCTCGTGATATGCTGAAAATCACGCTGAAATGATGTTCAGCCTCAGCGTAGTCAGTGCAGAAAGCAACCTGCACTACAAAGCGGCCCATGTTGGGGAGATGTGAACGCCTCGCAAAGCCACAAACACTTCTCCAGCCGAAGCTTCAGTGTACGAGCCATCCTTATACTGTATCAGCAATCCTGCGAAAAGGGAGCATCTTGACTAGAGGGGGCTGTGTACGGTATCGGAATTATCAGGGTGATAGAGTGATATTTGTGGCCTCCGAAAGTTGCCGAAATTCTTAAATCGAGAAAGTGCTATTGCGTGAGCAACCGGTAATGCGCAAGCAGAAGTGGTGGGCCTGGACACGAATCTGTTCAGAAGTAGCCCTTTGAGTGCGAGAAGCAACGTCTACACAGAAACCGAGCACCAAGCAATGGTAATGCTTGTACCCATTGTAAACACGGTTGGCGCCCGGCCGTACTGAAGATTTAACGCCGCATTTCCCGTATACCAGGCAGATACTCAAACCACTGAGCTACTGCTGCGGTGGATACAGTTAAAAACAGCACGCGGAACTAGGAGCGGTCATCGGAGGCCACGGTGGCTCAGTGGTTATGGTGCTCGACTTCTGACTCGAAAGACGCGGGTTCGATCCCGGCCGCGGCAGTCGAATTTCGATGAAGGCGAAATTCTAGAGGTCCGTGTACTGTGTGATGTCAGTGCACGTTAAAAAGCCCAGGTGGTCGCAATTTCCGGAGCCCTCCACTACGGCGTCTCTCATAGCCTGAGTCGCTTTGGGACGTTAAACTCCCGTAAACCGAGCCAAACCATCATCTGAGGCAACAACGTACAAAGATCTTTTGAAGAAGAAAAATAACAATCAACTTTTATTTCCTACAGGCCGCGATTGTGAGCAGTCGCGGCAAGCATGACGACGCTTATTCCTTGGGGATGCAGTCGACGGGAACGTCGACGGTCTTCTTCACGGTGGGGATGTCCTTGAGCGGCAGGTCAAAGTCGCGCTTGCTCTGGGCGTCCTTGAGCATCTTCTTCAGCAGGGGCTGTTCCTTGTCAAAGCAGACAAACTCCAGCTCGATCTTGTCGGTCGTGGATGGCTTGCAGCCACGCTTGCAGGCAGTCACCTTCTTGAGGCTCATGCAGATCTTGCCCTCCTCGTAGATGATCTTGCGACGCTCAGTAATGCATTCGGGGCTGGCGAGGAAGCTGTACGGCTCCACTGTGTCAGGTATAAAAGGCAAAAGAAAAGGTATTAGCCCTTCTCGTACCCAATAGATCAGGGTGAACGCTATTTTATGGCACAGTGAACTGCCTAATCCCTGCTTTCAACGATGGCCCATTCCACAGGCTGAGCTCACATTTTTTCTCTAAATCAAAATAGACCTAACATGATGTTTCGTTTTATGAACGCTTGATGACATCACATTTGGTAACGCGTTCCATGCTTCGCAGACTGTACACACACTTGTGACCCTTTTTTGTCTACATCAACACTTGCAGACAGCGATCAGATTCCTTGCATTCAAAAACAGGAGGGAACAAACTCCGCCTTATGAGCATGACGCGACAGCAGTAATGGGTCTATTCAGCGGCTTTTAGCCCTCTTTGCGTATTACTTCGTAGACACGGGTACTCTTTTTTTTTTCACCATCGCATAACGCTTAACCTTACCTTAATAGTGCATTGCGACAGCATTAGAGATCTTTTCCACACAAGTACTCTTTCTTTGTCGCCTAGATTCTGCCTACATGGCCATTTACCTAGAACTGGTCATTCTGTGCTTAACCTTTATAGATCGCGGAAGTGTCTTCATGCCACCCCTAGTGCAGTGGGGGAGCTGTTAAGAGATGCGCCAATACTATTGCTGTTTCAAACGTAGTCACTGGTGGGGTTTTTACGACCACGACTGCTATTCCGGATGTACCTTCCGCGACCAGTCACTCAATTAACTGCCACCTTGTGCAGTTTGCTCTTAATCCGGTGGCCCGATTGTGGTCACGTCACAAGATCACGCGACCTAGGTGGCGGGTGGGCCACCTGCTTTTGCTCGCACAAAGCTGTCGGCGAGGACCCGAATTTTCAGTAGACCAGGAGCGTTAACGCCATTTCGTTAAGCTTTTGCACCCACTACTACTGAACCTGTTCTCTCCAATGCTATCAACGCGGTTGGTCCTGTCATTTTAAACGCACTGCTCGTTGTTGACAACAGTACAGTCGGACACAATTTAAGTCTGCAGGGTAGCTCCGCACACAATCAGGACCGCCGCGCAGAATTCCTCCTCGACAAAAAAGTAGACCATTGTTAAAGCTTTTATTGTTACCTAGACAAACAGCTAACCGCCAGCTAACCAGAAGACGAAGTTATAAGCTCCAGAATTTTAATCATTTCAGCTTGTTTAGTAGAGTCAAACATAAAAACCTGATTACGTTTACTGTCCTGATTGGTCGACATAGTAACAGAGGACGCCGGCGACCATGGCACATAGCTACCACAAGCTCTTTTTAAGTTGTATCCTACTACATCCCTGTGTTTTTTCGTTGCTCACATACCGGGCTCCTGGGGCACCTTGTGGTGCTTGGTTCCGCGGATCTTGCCCATGATCTTGCTGATCTTGCTGTAAGGACGGCTGCTGTGGCTGGTGTAAGGAGTGCCGACCTTGGGCGTAACACCAACGGGGCAGAACAGGTGACCCTTCAGCACCTGCTCGGGCTCGAGAGAGTAGGAGTTCAGGAAATCTTCGACTTCGGTGACGACGCACTTCTCAGGAGTCACAAACTCGTCGTGGTATTCCTTGTTGTTGTCACCGCACAGACCGGCGAGGGTACCGGTGTACTTGGGGCGCGTAACCTGCGCCGAGGAAAACAGCAGTCACTCATCCTCTTAGTGTTAAAAAGGAGAGCCGCATTATGAAACAAGCACAAGGGCAATAAAAAGCACGTGGCAAGCGGAACTGAACATTCCAAAATGGTCCGCTGCAGAAAGCTTTGTTCCGCTGAAAAGTTAGACGCAACCTTTGTTTTAACTTCGAGTCTTCCTGTGCGTGGTCTTCCAAACGGCTCCTACACCGGGTATCGAAGGACTATGAAAACGTTTCCCAAGAAATGGAATCAGAAGTTTTTTGTCTCGGTTACAGTTTTTTAGCGTTTTTTAGAATGCAGGACCGCAGTTGAGACTATCGGCTAAGTGCGATCCTGTTATAGTAACAACGCATGCATACCTTGACAAGCACGCTGCTTCCGTTGTAGGCGAGGACCAGACCAGTGTCGCGGACCTTGAGCCACAGAGTAGGGGCAGCATCGCGATGGGCAGTGACGTAAAGGAGCACTTGCGAGCTGAAGTTGAAGTAGTACTGCAGCACCTGCGACTTCAGGGGCTCCACGGTGAGGAGAGTGCCGTTGACCTCAACTTCGTACGAGGTCTCGTCCTTGGGCGGCAGCACCTTGACCAGCGTCTGGTTCTTCAGCACAACCTGGAGGGTCTGCGTCCAAATATGGTCGGTCATGATATCGCAGTCACAGATTTTATCGCTACGCACTTAGGTATGTTTCGGTTTTCGTTATTCTGCCAAGTCAGCGTTGAGACGTTTCAAACGACTCCGTGATGTCACTTAACAATCAATAAAACTAGTGTAAGCACTTATTACAACAGTAGTCCGAGTGGTGAAGCCAAAAGTCCATCGGCGTCAACAGTTAGCGATGTGTATGTAGCATACTGAAGAGGTGTCATTCATACATTGCCTTGCGCGGTCAAGGTGTGCTGCTAACAAGCGATGGGTTCATGCAATATCCAGCTGCTAATGAAGTAAGGCATATCTTCTTACCTGGACTTCCTCACTCTCCTGCTCCAGAAGGACAAGGAATTCAGGGTCATCGACGGCGTGGCGGACCAGGACGTGGGGGACCTGCTTCTTCAGGGTTTCGAGGGGAAGGGTAACGTTGTCGAAGGTCTTCAGGTAGTACGGGCTGACAAGGCAAGTCGCTGCACAAAGAAAAATTACTCAAATTACGTTGATGAACAACGGCTTGAAGGCAGAGCGCAACTTTAATGACAGCAGGGGGCTCCCAACACTCGGACTGCCGAACAAGTGCGCTAAGAAAATACATGAATGAGACAGGAAATTAGGGAAAAAAAATGTGTTTGCCAGAACAATTAGTTCTATTTCTGTCAACAAAAATTCGGCCGGAGTGTGGGCACCCCACAGGAAATATAGCTTTGATTTGTACTGGTGTATATCTTAGTTCCGCCGCGTATCCGTGTATATTTTATGGGTGGAATAGGACGAAAGTGCGTGAATTGCTTGTTTGATTTTCTGCCTGTTCATTTCTTCTATTCTAAACATTTTATCCTGAAAAGCGTCTGTACATCTCGCTGATGAAATCAATCCTAGTCACTCAGTGAAGAAGGCTCTTGCATTCTCGTTCCTTCCGCAAACCTGAAGGAGGCCCGGTTATATTGCCACTTGGAACAGAAGAACTTGCACGATAGCCGATTTTCAAAAACTCAGTTCTCAAAGCTCAGGCTATGAGGGACGGCTTAGTGAAGGGCTCCGGAAATTTCGACTACCTGGGGTCGCAATTTCCTATGGCGTCCCTCGTAGCCTGAGTCGCTTTGGGGCGTTAAACCCAACCGAACCAAGCCAATTTCTCTGGTCCACCGTTAATATGCTGCAAAAGAAGCAGTGCTTTGAATTGCCAAATACTCACGGACGGGGTATTCCTTCCTGAGGACTCCGACCAGCTGGGTAGTCAAATCGTAGGCGGTAGTGGGCCTGAGGGCAGCGTACCAGGGCAGGCGGGTGAGGGTGACCTTCTCGTGGTGGGGAGTGTGCACTGTCACGTTGGCCGTGGTGTATCCAGTGTAGAGGTCCTCGAGGACAGCCTCAACCAGGAACTGGCCTTCAGTCACAACGGGGCTCTCCACGTACTCGGTAGTGGCCTTGTCGTAGAGGAAGACCTTGGCCGTCTCGTAGAGCTTGTGAGTAGCGTTCACAAGCAGGCTAGGCACCTGGGGGCGCACATTGTCAAGACCATCATCACCATCCGCCAGAATTTCTCTAATGCAGGACAAAGGTCTCTTCAACAGATGCCCAACGGGCCCAGTTAGGCGGAAGCCACGCCACCCTATTGTCATTATCGCCGTAGCACCTTAGCACGTGTCCCTTTAAAGGCGCCGAGTGCCTTTCCTTCCTTCTATATGCACCCTCTTTCGGTAAAAAGCTGTTGGTTACCACATATATTGACTACCGAAATTCACACACACAGGACAAGAGAAGGCGACAGAACACACGCTAGACCACAACTCCAAACACTTTCTACTTCCTGCGGTAGTTCAGCTTCATCCAGGCATTTAACCTTCTTCCGACTTACGTCACTCTTATCTTTGGACCTCTTCCATGCGCACAATGTCGGCAACCACTGAGCCCACAACCTGTCATACGCCCGCTGGGCATCCCGAGTCCACGAATTGAAAGTATGTCCTCCATCCTTGCAGCCAGTGATACCGACTACCAGCTAGCCCAACTTAAAGCATTGGTATTGGTTACCGGTTTTCTCCGTTTAATTTAGGTCTTAAGCGCACTTATTTTGGAGCGGTGATGTGAGATGCTCGAAAAAGAACAAATAGGGTGTTTTACTAGATAATACGTACTTAAATATGTTTTAGCCAAAACTTCACACAATCTGTTGGGGTGCTTTTTAAAGCCACAGGCTCCGAAAATTCTCGCCCCTGGCTGGAGGAGTCTTCAGGTTACCGCAGAGACCGAATGTTTCCCATTGGATCCCGGATTATAACTCGTTCTTCTTAGAAAGTCCTTAATGTTTCCTTAACCTCTCCTTAACCTCCTTAACCTCTTTGGGCATTAAGTTTCCCGACGTTCAGTGGTGTTTTAACAGGTCCAGTCCCACATAAATGGTACAAAAGGCAAAAGGTTGTGCATGAGCATTCTATCCTTTGTAGGAGAGTAAGACGTAGTTGGTAGTAATACACTGTGTTTAGTTCGGCATCTATAGTAACTCGCTTAAACTCCGCAAACTTTTCGTTTTCTTCCGGGATTCAGAGTAGTTTAGGGCCGCCTTAGGCGAAATTTATGTTAGGAGGAGAAAGTAAAGTTTTCGCGGTAAGCAGGATAGGGCAGAGCTCAAGGGCAAACCTTTAAGACCACTGACCAGGAAAGTTAATTCTAAATGGTCATAAAAGAGCTTCGCCAAATTTATGGACATTTCAATGAAACCATTCTCTGCCTACTCACAAAGTTAATGCCAGGGATTAATAGATCGACCTATTTTACCTCAGTGGGCAGGGTGACCTTGAGGACGAACTTGTCCAGGCGATGCTCGTACCAGCGGACCTTCTTGCAAGCGTAGCTGACCAGTTCCTTGCCGAGCTCGGTGTCCTCCTTGCACTGGGCGTAGTACCACGGCAGTTCGGTAGGCGGAACGCTGTAGGTCTTCATGAACGGAAGCCCGCGGTCGAGGGGCAGGTCCTCCGGCACAGGCCACTTCCTACGCTGGTGCTGAAGATTGCTCATCTGGGGATACTTGGTAACGGACCCCCACTTCTTGTAGGCTGCCGCCTGGGTCCATCCCTACATCACAATTAGCTGTATTACACCACAGTGTTGGCCTTTTTTGTAAACATCTCTTAGTTACCTAAGAGACAATAAGCATAAGGTAACACCTGGTTCCACATGTCCAACAATCTCGCGCAAAAACTTTGAAAATTGGAAAACTGTAGGATACTCTTATGGAAATACTGAAAGTAATGGTCCATTTTTCAGATATATAGCAAGAAATTTCTGTTAAAGCGTGTCCATCGATCGCATCGAGCACTTAAAACAGCCATTGAAAACCGATAGGGAGCGCTTTAGAAGACTGCAAAAACTTTAATAAAAAATGCAAGACTGCCGTCCCGTCGCTGTTCCCGTCGTCTACTCAACATTCACAGAACGACCTACTTAATAATTACGATACCAAAAATAGTCACGTACGCATCAGTACAGGTCTTTCGACAGTTCGCGAAGTCAAGATACCATAACGCATTTACTGCGTCCACCTTTATTCAGCTTGAACCAACGAGCCTTCGTGGTTTATGCAGTCTCGCGATCCGAAGGTTCTTGGTTCGATTCCGATAGAAGCCAAAATTAATACAATTTTCTTATTAACTCAATTTTCTTTGGTTACAGAAACCTCCCTGAGAAATTTGGCGTCAATCCGAACAATCTTTGGCGTGTTGCTGAATTTAATTGCTGCTTTGCTTCCATCGATATTTTTAGTTCGCGGTCAATGGCGCTGAAGACGCCGGCGCCGGGTTTTCTACGACGCTGAACCCTTAAAGCTGCCGCTTTTAAAACCTAGCGGCAAAAGGTGCAGGTGTCGACCCGGCTATGCGACTTCTATAGGTATTAGTGACAGCTTTTTAGGCAGCCCCGTACATCTAGTGTGATTTTTTTTTTTCCTCGTGGAAGTAGACAGTTTTTCTTTGCTTGGTTTTTCCGCATTTTTCTGCCTGTTAACGACCTAGAAGATTTTCGCACTTTTGCCTACTTTTTATTGGCAAATATATGCCCGGCTTCTCCGTGCTTCTCCTATAATGACGTGCACACCGCATTTCAAGTACAGCGTAGATACATTTTAATACCTTTTTTTTTTGCTTCAGTGTTGAAAACGCGTAACCCTACCTAAGGCTCGTACATACGTAGCATGCTTTCCATCCATAATGCTTATTCTATTTCTTCAAGAGCGCAGTGTTCTAACTGGAAGCATTCGAGATAAAGAATAGGGCGGAAAACTGTGAGCTATGGCAATATAAGGATGACAGATTAACTGATGCTTTCAATGTGTACGGTCATGTGCCCTTTAGATAACCTAATTTATTTGAATGCTAATAATCCATCTTCATGGCAAATATAAAAAAACGTGCATCAAAATTGGGGTGAAAGTCTTCCTTCAAGCGTGGCACATACTACTGCAGCTTTGGGCCTGGCAATTTTTATCAGGTAATTAACTCATTCTGTTAAACACTACACTTCTCTTTCCTTGAGTAAAGTGAGCCGCTCTTGGGAAGTACATTCGTTCTAATAGGCAAAAGAAAACCACAACATGTGCTCGGATACTCACAGTGCCGAGAAGAGGCGATTCCTGCAGCTGCTCAGTGCTGGGGGTAGCTTCCAGCTGCGTGGTAATTAGGAAAAGGCATCTGTGGCAGTGTTTTTAAGGCGAAAGTCTTTAATGGCTCATACAGTCGTGACCAAGACGTGTTAGCAATTCTGTCCCCCGTTTCAGATTGGTCGAAATGGTCGTGACGTCACTGCGCGCGAATTTTGATGGGTGTCCACCGAAATATGTGAGACAGTTACTGCGCGATTTCCTTTCCTCAAATACAAGTTTCGACTGGTGTCCACCGAGATATGTGAGGCAGTTATTGCGTAATTTCCTTTCCTCAAATACAATTTTCATTTTTTGCGTTACGGCCCCTCTTTCTCTTTCTTCTTTCACTCCACTTCTTCCCTTCCTGTACGGTGCGGTTCAGGTGTCCACCGAGATGACAGAGAATGACAGCGCCATTTCCTTTCCTCAAAAAGCGTCGCGTTCAAAGCGCGACACATCGCGCCGAACGGGTGGTGGCGTTCCGTGGACTCCCTGGCAGCGTTACAACACGTTGTCACGTTCCACTCCTAAAGGCAGTCATTCATTGGCAGTTAATTAATGCACCAACAGAATGTGAAGCGAACAATCGCGTAGCAGAATGCAGCACTCAGACTTTCGCCTTTCATCACTTTTGCCGCTAAAGTTCCTCGTAATTTTTTTCGCCATGCTGTGGATGTTTGAAGAGAGAGCAATAAACACTAACGCGAGGAGTAAACGTAGTACAAATTTTCACTAGCAACTCGATAGGACGGCCTTGAGCAAACTTTCTGCTTCCGAAAAGTGCCACCGGTGCAGCTCATTTGCTTAGAAATCTCTAATGAGGAGAATGCGCCATCAGGTCATGTCAAGCGCTAACCACTTGGCAAGCGTACAAACTATGCAAGGACACACGAGCACACGAGATCACTTTGGATCAGTGTGATCCAGTGTGTGATCCACTGGATTACACTGGATCACTCTGCGTCTATGGACTGAGGGATGATGACAGTCGCGCTGTTTTTATCCGGCTCGAAATAAGCGCGTTGCCTTAAATACGAATCTCACCAGAGAAAGGGCTTGGGTCTCTTGACTCCTTATCATTTCCTTCTAAGGTACCCTCACTAGTCAAGTTTACGGCTGTTTGCATCCTCTCTAACGCTGTATCCGTTATTTCGTTACGATACGCGCTCATTTGCCGTTTCATCGCTGACCACAGGCCACATCCCAAAGTACTTCGTGTTTCAGTTCGACACTAGAGTGAAAGGAATTTTAATGAGAGGAAAAGGAGGAGACGCCGTCAGCATTGCGCAAGTGAAGTGGTTAGTTGACTTTCTCAAGCCTCGTGACTTACCTCGAACAGGTACTTGAGGGGTCCGTACTTCGGCACGTAGACCTCAGCAACGCTAGAGCCGTACAGGTACTGCTGCTCCTTGTTCTCGGGGTACGTCTTGAAGGGGCTGGGCTTGGGCGACTTCAGAAGGACGGAGCTCACAGTGGTCTGCGAGTGAAGAATAGCACCGTTATCGCAACATTGAAATTATTCGCTGAAAACAAGCCAAGTCATCCTGCTTTCAGAGGCAAGTTCAGATTATAAAAACAATGCATAATAAATTAATCGCCAGCCCATTGTGCGAAAACACCTAATCACCCTTTATTTGTAATGTAGATTGTTATCCGAGAATACTAGGCTTTGTGTTATTCGAAGATTAACACGCTTTTGATTCATCAGGTGCCTCCGGAGAATATGAAGCGCTGGAATGTTTGTGGTACGGTTTGGCAGCTGTACGCGCCTTTCATTTCGCTCAACTATTTGGTTGTGAATAGAGCTGTGTGTGTTCACCCCTGTTCCTGTCCATGTAGATGGTGGTTTTTTAAGGTATTAATACCTATTGTTCTGGGTGGTTTCTTGAAATATAATGTCGTCGGTGCATTTATCCCATCTTTAATAAGGCCTGAAGCGTTTTTGGGACTGCTGTTACCAGATCTCTATTCTACTAGGGAACAACTTTAACAAATTGTCTCCTGCTTTTTCAGTGACTAGAGCGAAAAGTGCGCTATTTTTTCACTGATCTGCTTGGTCGATACTGCATAAAAGAACGAAAACTCACGGTCAGCAGCCTCACAGAAGCAACAGAGGAACTAAAAACGAAAAAGAGCCTCACCTCGTACTCACTGTCGACCTTGTTGACGTACAGCTGGTACAGCTTGAGGGTCTTGTCGAAGCTGGTTCCGTACACGAAGTGACCGTAGACAGCCTTGGGCACAAGGGGACCCAGAGCGGAGACAACGAATTCAACTCCGTAAGCGTACGTGGTGTTGGTAACGTTCTGCAGCAGCGGCCTCACGTTCTCGGCCTTGGGGTAAGAGGTCACCTTCACGGTGTCCACAACCTTGTGGAGGACTTCGTAGTGGTCGAGCACGGGCGGCAGTTCTCCGGTAGCCTTCTCGAAGAGCTCCTCGTAGACGGGGGTCTTGAGGTCCTCGGGGTAGGTGTGGCGAACGGTCGGGTAGTGAGCCAGAGGGCGGTACAGGGGCCTGACCTCCTTGACATAGTCAGCGGGGTCGGTGCCGTTCAGGGTGGTGGTCCAGCGCAGAGTCAGCTTGTACTGCGGGTGAATGAGACAGGAAAGGCAGGGAAACTTTTGTGAGTTCTAAATTCCAAATATGTTCTACATCCTGTTGTCGGCATTGGTTTGAGCTCAAGTATACACCTATGCGCACGTTATCCTCTGTCCAGGCAGACCTGTACAGTATCGGCTGCAATATTGCCTTTTGGTCCCAAGGTGTTCGGCCTATCTCCAGGGACAAGTTGTTTTCCAGGATCTGTGCTTTACACTTTTTTCCAAAGAAAGTGCGTGGCACAAATATTAACCTATGTACACAGGGGTGCCATTATAACATCTTGAAAGGCATTCTGCGTTTATTATATATACTTTTGGTGTGTTTAAATATTACTCTTTAAATAGGTCTCAACTCAGGGTTAAAATACCAGTGTTCAGTCTCTGCAGTACCTAAAGGTTTTCAAATCCAGCATGTCCATGCTGTTCACACGGCAGGAATGGGGTTATTCGTTTTATACACGACTTTCGTCTGAGCCGCACTTTACTGAAATAACCCATTTCCGGAACAGCGGCTTCGCTCAAGTAAATCATATGCACGGCTCCCTACCTTCCTGGGGCAAATTCCCAAGCAGCACCGGTAATCGCACCAGTATTGGAAATGGATGGTTTCACTCTGGTCCTTTGTACGACAGGCCTTTGCCAATACGTTTCCAATATTGGGTCGATTAGCTTTGCATCTGGGGCTGGGGCAGTGATGCGTACCACTGTGGCAGCGTACTGACCTCATCGACGGGGTTCACCGGGCTGCGGACAACGCGGGCCTCCCACTTCCTGGAAACGGCCCACGGGTTGAGGACGGTCTCGACAAGGGTCTTGAAGAACTGCTTAGGCCTGTTGACCAGGTACAGGGGGTTCACTTTGGGCTGGCTGGTGACGCCAGTGAGCTCGAGGCCGACGCCGACGTACTTGTGGCCGAAGTACTTCTTCTTGTACTCGAATGGCTTGGACTGGGTGGCGAGAACGGACATGCTGGCCATCACCGAGCGCTGAGGGGAGGTGAAGAAGAAGGCGGGGGTCGTGTAAGTCATGGTCTTGGTCTCGTGCGTGAACACCTTGGTGAAGCGCGGGCGGAACGTGAACGACACGGTGTGGTTCACGCCGGAGAACTGCAGAGCCAGGTCGTGGGGGTGCGTGAAGCGGGTCTTCTCCATCACGCGCACGCCGGCAACCAGCTTGGTGAAGGGAGTCACGCTCACGGCCGACGACACGGCGGTGGTGTACACGCTGTCGGGAAACAAGTGGAAAATTGTAAGTTTGGCCTCATGGCCGAACAGAACAGTAACAAGAGCTAAAATATTACTCGACACTTCCATACTTGGGCCCACTTGGAAACCAGTGCGTATTGGGGACGCATCACTTCGAGCGTTTAATCGCGAAGTAGGTTTCCCACTCAGTTCAGGCATTCACTGTTAATGGCCTCTCTGTTGCAGCGTTAGATGGCAGTGGGGATGTATGCATTGAGCAGATAGTCAGTATAAAAATACACAAGAGCTACCAAGAACGTCCTGAGGAATATCGAATCCCGAAACCCCATCTATGCACGAGCGTGATGAAGCTGCTCCACGGATACGATACAGAAGCCAGCCCGCTTTCACGTAAATCAATGCTGGCTTTAAGGGGGTGCTTGCACCTGACATATTGAAAGCTTTTGCTAATCGCGCCATTAGATCATATGAGTTACCTCACAAAAAAAAACATTGCAGAGGACACTTAAGCTCCGCCTTAAGGATAAGACGCGAGGGCGTTAATGACTTAATGCCAACATATGCGGAATTGATCATTCTCAGCTTCACAGTATATGTCCCTGAGAGTCCTCACACCACTCCTTACGTAACAGTGCAGCAGTTAATGGATGCGCCACTGCCCTGCGATGGCAAGTGGTGCCAAAGGTCGGCCTTTTTTGGCGACCAAAGTTGCTCTTCCCTAGCAACCTTTCGCGCTGAACCATTAATTTACCTACCGTCTGCGCGGGTAGTTAATTCACTCACAACGCGGTGGGTAGGTTGTGAAGACCCCACAAGGTCACGTGGCCTAGCTTGCCCACCTGTGTTGCTTCTCCAGGGGTAGCTGCCTGAGCCGCCTTATTTTTCGCTGACAACGCCGACAACGCCAACACCGGATTTTGTGCGTAACGGCACCTATGACGCTATCACGTTAAAACAACAGAATGGCTTCCACGAAACTTTCCAGACAGCGCAGCATACTTACGTGGGCTGGACAAGAGCAGACACGGCCAAAACGCTGGGCACCAGAGTCTTGAAGTTCGGCTGGTAGCGAACCTTGAAGTCCTTGAGTGCCAGAGAGACGACGGTGGGGTAGCGGGTGGTCAGGGCAACGGGGTAACCCACAACGGTGGGGACCAGCTTGCGGTAGGTGTAGGGCAGGCGGAGCTGCACGTAGCGGGCGCTCACGGGGTGCACCCACTTCTCCTTCACGAATTCGGCGCCTGCAATAAAGCGCATGAATGTAGTACATGCTATAAAGTGCGAAAGTATCCCCACGTCCACAAGCCTCAGAACAGGGCCAAGGATGAAATGCTAACAGCTGTAACTGAAATCACGTTGGTGTCCAGAGCTATCTCAAGAAGTGCTGATAGAGAAAGGTGTGATAAAAATCAATAATAGTCTACTAGACGTGTGCACACTAGTAATTACTAGCGAAGATTCGCGAAACTGATTTACTTAAGCTTCTGCCTGTCCGCTTGGCGAGCAGAATTCGTTAAATAGAGAACTGTTCTAACGTATGAATGGTTTATGGTTACACGGGGGCTTAACATCACAAAGCGACTCAGGCTATGAGGGACGCTGTAGTGAAGGGCTCCGAAAATTTCGACCACCTGGGTTTCTTTAACGTGGTCTGACATCGCACTGTACACGGGCCTCTAGAACTTCGCCTCCATCGAATTTCGATCGCCGCGGTTGGGATCGAACCCGCGTCTTTTGGGTCAGCAGCCGAGTGCTATAACCACTGAGTCACCGCTGCGGAAAGCGTATAAATGGTGATTACTAATGATAACACTAGTTTGTCGCTTTTGCGCGTTTCCTGTGTCGATGGAATGGTGTCAGCTATAATTGCCTTTCACTTACTTTCTGCCAACAACATACTGTCACAGGAATAAACGTTTTATAGTAAATAGTGTTGCCGTGTTTGCATCTTTACTTGCCTTAAGCCTAATGCACACACCATGAAGCGCTGCATTTAGGGGTAATGACAGCATTAGTACCAATTACTATTGTATAAAGCGATTACTGCAGCCTTATAGTAAGTGAAAGCCTGCTTAAGTAGTCATGTACAACAACGAAAGCGAGCTGATCCATTGCACAAGTAAAATTGAATGGTTTTATCGAAAATAAAACAAACCTGAAATTCCTATCTTCAGTTCATACTACCACAAGATTATGTCTAGTACCAGAAGAGAGAAGGAACGAAACGATTGTAAAGACACGTGAGTGTAGAACAGCGTCGCTAAATAAGCATACCCTTGGTGAGGAGCTCCTTGACGAAGTACTTGTCAACCGGCAGGAACAGGTCAGTTCCGAGGAAGGTAGTGTCCAACACGAGCTTCGGCTCCTCGACGACAGTCTTGGTGTCGAACTCGAACTGCAGAGTAAAGCAGTTCCGCGATTGAGTGCTCTTCCAAATATTTCATCATCAATAATAATTTCAGATGGCCCATTTTTGTCACATTTTCGTACTCTATTTTCAACACTTTGCTAAATACGTCAGTCAGATTTCTTGCCGCAAAGGAAATAAGAATCTGCGTGTTATTGTGCACAACAACTTGTATGCTAGGAAAATGGTTTATGCAATGAGTGACTACTCGTAAAGCTAATTCAGTTCTCAGATAACCTGGGCAATACATACGTAAATAAATTTTCTCACTGTCCGTTCCCTATGTCCTCAGTGAAATTCCCATGTTCTGCACCGACTGAACTCTAATGTTATCAAATTGATTCAGGTATTCCAAAACAAAATGATTAGGCTCTTTCACAGCTTCATGGACCACAGACCTAGCACGCTATTCATCAGGCTTAGTGACGGGTTAGGGCGCCTTCGCCGCCTTGACATCTTCGTGAGCAGCTATATTTACAGCCTTTGTCAAAAGTTTAGAGCCCAGGGGGTTTGCTTCTAAGCACTATTGTGGCGCTTCTGTAACACTAATGGAAGTCCTCCGCATCGGAGGGAGCCGGACCAAAAATATTCTTACCTTCAGGAGATCTGGGACGCTGAGGACGCATTACGAGCAAAGCAATGTGACCCAGAAGCAAACCCCCTTGGCTCTAAACTTTTGACAAAGGCTGTACTTGTCCTTGGAGACAACGGCGAGCCTTTCCCGTTGTCTACTCTTCCGTTTTCATTTCAAAATACCTTCTATTGCATTCGTTTTCGTCTAGCACTGACTCTCATACTTTTTGCGAGGCGCCTTTCGAAGACCTATGGTGTAACCCACGAGCCCTGTTAAGCGTACCTGCTTGTCCAGGGTGTCGAGAAGGGTGGTGAGAGGCTCGTAGGTGTCGCCAAGGTTCATGCGCAGGCTGCGGCGAACCCTCTGGAAGGCGTCGGCCAACAGGGACACGGGACCATCCTCGCTGAGGAGGAGCTTGTAAACGTGCTGGAGACCCTTGGAAGCCACGGCCACCTGTCCAGTTTGTGAGGAGCAGGAAGGAAAAGATGCGATTGCTATGGGAAATGCGAGTCCTTCGAAGAGTCACAATTTACACTCTATAGCCGCATATCTTCGTTTGAGCCATGCAAACACAATTGCTTGTGAGCTGTACGATGACAGCTTAACTGGGTTAATTGCACGCGTGGACCGTGTGGACCAAGCGTTCAAGTTACTAACTGTCATAGGGTTTCTACGGTATAACCAACGAACAACAGCTCAGCAATCAGATTTTGTGGTCAAAGCAAAGTTGAAGTCCTTCTACTCACTGAGGTGCCGTGCACTAACACTAAGGCACGCAAAAGTTCTGAAGAATTAGTGAACTGGAAACGGGAACTAAAGTGCACGTCATACGGTTTTAGTTCAGGTAGTTTTAGTTCTTCAATCGCAGTCATCCGAAGCTATGTGTGCTTCTCTGGAACTATAACTGTGTGCAGATTTCTACAAGTCAACTCTCATTTAGGACTTTTAAACAATTCATATAAGCGCCTCGCGGTCTTACATTGACTCCTACCTGAGCACCTAAAAACACCTATGGAGTTGAAGGTGTAACTAGATTCTCTTATTTAGGTTGTGGCTTTATTTATTCACGATTTAATGCTCTGAGTGTTGCACATTGCACTTTGCTGCCTTTTAAGTTCCTTTCGATGTGATTGGCTAGAGGTGACCTCAACCATGTAGATAGTTGGTTTAAGGTATTAATAGGATGTTTTCTCATTGTGTGTGCGTGTACGCACCATACTGTGCCTTTGCAATGGTTTCGTGTAGTGGGTTATGTTCCAGCCCAACAAGGGTAATTTGTATGCACCTGTAAATTACGGGCTTGTAGTTCTTACTGTTCGGAGCCGGCTCCCTAGTGAGCACATGTACTGAATTGTTTTGGTTGAACACAATAAATTCTCTTTGTGTTATAATTAATTAATGCGAAATCCACGTGATATCAGCACAGGCTAATATTTCACGCTTTATGTATACGCACATGAAGGAGAGGAGAGCTGTACGGGCCCTTGACGAAGTCCACGCCGTAGAACACGCTGCGAGGCACCAGAGAGGTGTTGCCCTTGACCAGGCCGTAGTATCCCTGGACACCGAAGCCAGCCTCCTCTGCAAAAAAAAGCGAGGCCAAAGAGGCTGTGCACCAGATATCAAATAGCACCACATTATCTTCCACACTTCTCCAGATAGCCTTGCTGTTCGTCAGTAGCTGCGTCGAAACGGCGTTCAGTACAGTATGTTAGGTAAACGCGCGCCGGCTTCGTCTATTTGCCGAGATGAGATTGCTTGAACTCGTACTTCTGAGCAGATCGTATTATTTATCTTTCCATGTATGTCTATGATTTATTTCGGAAAATTTCCATTCACGATGTATTAGTTACAAACCTTTACAGTACAGCTGTAACGCTCTCCTATGAAAATTGGAAAAATTAAAATTAGTTTTTGAGGAAATTAAATGGCGAAGTGTTGGGCTCACATCACGACGGACACCTGAACCGCGCCGTAACGGAAGGGAGGAACGCGGGAGTGAAAGAAGAAACAGAAAAAGAGCTGCCGTAGTGGAGGGCTCTGAAGTAATTTCGACCACCTCGGGATCTTTAACGTGCACCGACATCGCACAGCACATAAAAAAAATGAAAATTGGTTTTGAGGAAAAGAAATGACGCAGTAGCTATCTCAAATATTTCGATGGACACCAGAACCACGCCGTAAGGGAAGGAATAAAGGAAGGAGTGAGAGAAGAAAGGAAGAAAGAGGTGCCCTAGTGGAGGTCTTAGGAATAGTTTCGACCACTTGGGGACCCTGAACGTGCACTCGCATCGCAAAGCGCATGGGCGCCCTTTTACGTTTCGCCTCTCTCTGGAACTCTGGCTCAGTAGTCTAGCGTCCTAACCACTGAGCATAACACAAGCACAAAACTCAGCATAAACACAAAAACGTGCCGTGAGAGACTGTCAGCGTCAGCCACAGGACTTACCAGTGTAGGCGGTCAGGTAGTGGAACCTGGAGTGCTGGAACAAGCCGTACTTCTTGGGCGTGACAGCAGGCAGCAACCTCTTCAGGCTGTAAGCGCTGCAAGAAATGAATTGCATTTCTCTGCGTCAGCTGTGACCTAACGCTTACTGGGCAGAAACAAACTGCTCAACAACGTTCTATACTGGTTGGTGTTAGGACGTTTGCAGCTATTTCATCTCACTCTACCACGTAAGAAGTCTTTATACGCCAGCAGATATACATGGAGATATGAGGAGGCGCTCGTCTAGTCTGCAGCAGGCCGCAAGTTCGAGCAGAGGGTCGTCGAAGTTTCGCATTCGTACACGAGAAGCGCTGTCGGCTTGCTCAAGACAACGCCTCTGTTTATGACGAAGCCACATCTGTCCAAATACTTTCTTTCAAGCAAATATATTAGCCCTTTCGATGCTAGCATAAGAGCAACCTAATGATGTGCTAGCTGGAACAAAGACAACCAGATCGTTAAATGCAGCGAGGATAACCGATGGTTCTTAAACGGGTAATCGACTGCAATTCAATGGAAGCTAAATGCATCTCGAAACATCACCGAGGCAGTTATGTGGATCAGATTGCAAAGTTTGGTTTTTTAGGGTTTAACATCCCAAAGCGACTCAGGCTATGAGGGACGCCGTAGTGAAGGGCTCCAAGAATTTCGACCACCTGGGGTTCTTTACCGTGCACTGACAACGCACAGCACACCAGCCTCTAGAATTTCGCTTCCATCAGCCGCCGCGGCCGGGATCGAACCCGCGTTTTTCGGGTCAGCAGGCGAGCGCCTGAGCCACCGCGACGGGATTGCAAAGTTAAGGGGCCAAAGTTGCCGCAAGGGGCGCAGTACAGGGTTAATTGGAAGTCAGTGGGTTAGGTGTTTGTCCCGCTGGGGGAGTAGTCATGCTGATGATATTGATGATTCTACCAATGCAATCATCAACATGCGCTCCCAAAGCGCCACTCACGTCGGCCTGTAGCAAGGCAGGGTGTGGTTGGCGAAGGCGAGCAGGGTGTGGTAGGTGAAGGAAGCCACCTGGACGTTCTTCTCACGGGGCAGGTCGAGCACGACGCGCGCAAGCACGGGTTCGGGCGGCTGAGTCAGGAGCAGGAGGGGCAGGGCAAGGGAACGCAGCTCGTAGTCCTCGTCCTTGTCGAAGTAGAGGGCCTGAAGCACGGGCTGAACCTGCGTATGGAAACCACACGCCGACCACGTGAGTGAAAAGAGTGTACGCCGACTACAGAGCCATAAGTGCAAAGCTTCCTTGTCATCAAAGCAACTGACTTAAGTCGGGTATACCGCTTCTCGTACTTCCCCAGTCTTTGCTCTTCAAGTCTGGTGCGCCCATTTTTAGTGAACACTCGTGTCTAGTCTACATACACCTCCCCAAAACCCTTAGGAAACTTTTGTCACATGAAACATGAGGTGACCTCGATACAAAACGTATTTGATTATTCTAGAAAAGGAAGCAACGAACTTGGAAGCATCAGCACGGACCGCGCTGTAGGCTTTACATGTGTACAGGGAGAGTTCACTTAATTCAAATACGCAAAGCTTGAAGAGCAGCTCATACACGATATTCCCGATGAACAACTTCATACCTGCAAGCTTTCCCCTGTTATTACTCTGGCTGTCCTCGGGGTAAGTAGCGATTCTCTTTTTATCTCCCCTATATTTTCACTGCCTTGGCCACAGTTAGGAATCTGTCGAGAATGGTGCACGGTCTTAGCCGAAGTACGCTGTCCAATATCACCCGATGCGTGTTCGTGCTTTTCAAAGGCGGGATTCATCCTTTCAGAACAGGCTAATAAAGCGCGCCAATGTACAGCCTTGGTCAAAAGTCATAAAGTCATAAGGGCGCTAGAATGCTCCGTGTAGCGGATCATTGAAAACACAAGTCAAGCAGATAGGGTCTCTATACCCAGAAGAAACCTTCTGCTAGCATTTCAAGGTTCTTCAGTCTTTAATAGTGCCGTAATGGCTCTATTATGGGGCTGAAGCGAAAAGCCTTTGGCCTTAAGACTTGTGACCAAGACTGTACATTGCGATATACCTGTAGGCAAGCACCCTGTCAGCCTTTGTATCTTCTACGTTCGTCTCAACTTTTGGCCTTTGCGCCTAAATGCCCCAGCCAAGGTGCACTCTAGCATCGCAGTTGGCAATAGTGCTAGTCAGGGTCCTGTGTTAGTCAGTCTTTTTTTCTATTTGCATGAACATACTGCTGAAGAGTTCCCACTTCACTACTGCGGCCCAGTGCTGCCCCCTCCCCCCCCCAAAAAAAAAAAATTAGCTGAGGTTTATCTCTGGGTAAACCGGGCATGTTGCGTAAGCAGCGTGGAGCCTGCTGGAGCGTGGCTGGAACGGTTGCTATGGCAACAGGGCTCCATCTGTTTGACCTCGCTGCGGCTAAAGGTCAACCGTGACCACCGCCGGGAGCTACGCGACGGCTCGAAACCTGGGGAACTATTGCTTACGCAATAAAAATCGCGACTCACAACTTCGGGATAGCGGAGCACAGTGTGCTTGAGAGAATGCAGCGCGACCAGACGCAGGTACTGGCAGGCCTCAGACTCGTCCTCGGTGTCCAGGGTCAGCTTGCAGAGCGGGTGCTTGCCGAGGACCAGCGGAAGCAGGGCCTTAAGAGCAAGCGGGTGGCGGAGGTGGCTGAGAGTGTGCTGCAGGACGGTCACCACGTGGAACTCCTTGGCCTGTTCGAACTTCTCAACGACGGCCTGAAAGATGGAAATGTCGCAAGCACACCGTTGTGAAAACTGAAGGAACCGCTCTGCCAAAAGGAACACAGGAATTGGCCCATTATTGGAAATGAATGGACTCACTAGGGTCTATTGTAGGACAGGTTTTTGCCAATATATTTTCAATATTGTGTCAATTACGTGTGCTGCTTGGGCGGGAAAAGCAACAATGAGAACTTGTCTAAGCATCCCAGGCATTGTTTCATTTATTTCTGTTTTGTGCTAAAATTGGTTTACAGACTGTGTGACTTCTGAGGAAATATAACGAAATTTACCTAACCCGATTCCGCACATAGGATAATTTTCATACAAACGCCAGTGATGCAAGCATTCGCAAAGCGCTTGAACACTTAGTGAAGGCATTAATCAGTGACCAGGAAACGCTCTAGTATGAACATTACATATAAACTTAGCCTGAGTTCCTTTGAGGCATTAAACCCCAAAAAACTAATAAACCAATTTCATGCAAACAAGCAGCAATAAACCGAAACTAAAAGCTCTGATTTTTCCTTCTCTGTTTAAACTGGCTTAGTGCGAAGAGATAGCACTCTTCAGAGCATTGATAAGCCTCATTCTATAGGTTGAAAACTAGTTCTCTCTCCAGTTTGCCTAACTAGTGAACTGGCTTCCGCAAAGGCCACCCAAAGACCTTTTTAGTCAATTTTTTTGCGTAAGAAAGAAGCTTGAACAGGAAATTCTTGCGAACTAGAATCATTCAGAATTCTGTATGTCGCAATGCAGCAGTTCAAGAGGGTAAATCTAGGCTTGACACTCGATCTGAGCGCGGGAAAATTACATTCGCTGCTTCTTACCTTGACGTACTTCTCGTAGTCCTCCAGGGTGCAGGAATAGTTGGTGTCATACTGGGGCAGCTCCTTGTGCTCAGGGACCTCTTCATCAACCACCTCCTCAGAGTACTGGTGGTGGGAGCGGATCTTCTTGATGTTCTTCAGCATGGCGTTCTTCTTGAACTCGGTGGTGGTCGGCAGGACGACGTGGGCGGTGCAGTGCTTGCTGACGACCTTGGCGAGGGCCAGGCAGGAAGAGGAGAAGAGCAGGCGCTTCTCGGCGAACCTCTCGCTCACGCAAAGCTCCTGCAATGTGGACAGCGAAGGTTCCCAGTGTAAAACAAGGCAAACACGTGCATATCTCGCCAAGGCATGTATCCGAACGTGGAGCGGTAAGCATGAAGAAAGTTTTAGAGCCTTGGCTCTACTGGTCGCGTTTCGAGCCTCCGAGTTAAGCTGATTCCACGGATAAAATCTAAGATGGCGGCCTCCATAGTAATGACAGCGTATTAGAGCGTTAAGCTCTACTTCTCGCGTTCCGAGTCTCAGCGTTATTCGTTATAATGCAAATCGTAATCTAGTTGTTGCCATGGTATCAGTTGTGGTTATAATGGAAATTATAATAGGCACCAGCATGAGGCCTGGGCACCACTACTCGACGCTAAACTACGTGGATCCTGTATATACCTCTCTGCCTGGCAGGCGTCAAAGTCGGCCACGTAGTTGTGACATTCGTTCATTCTTTGCGGGCCACCTTTTGGTCAAGAATGTTCAGGATAGTGTCATACGATTCAGCGTTTTGTACAGCATGAACTTATTAGTTAGGTTAGAGCGTAGCTCGTGGCAGGGATTCGAACCGGCGGCATATGTACCCCCAATTCCACGTCTTTACGGATCTTCATATGAACATTGCGCCTCAATCGTTTGTAGCAGATGTTCGGGGTGAAGGCATATGATTTCGCATTTCCTGCGGCATAAACTTACTACTTAATTTAGAGTCTAGCTCGCGGCAGGGATTAGAACCAGCGAACTATGTTAAGAGCGCTAACACTCAATATTCGATCGCTACCCCAGAGGCGGCTGATTTTTTTCCTTGTCGCCTGGAGAAATGCGCCTGACAAATATTTTTACTTGTTCAACAGCAGGAAGTACTTGTCATTCATTTCCTTGTGCATAAACCGACAATGTAAGTGCATCTAGAGCGTGTTGGATTTCTGTCCGTCTCCTAAATGACTTATCGAGGCAATTACAGATGACTGAGCCTGACCTATGAATGTTGCTGACTCACAAACTGAAATAATGCCGGTGCTAAAATTCCTGCCTTGCATTTCGATAGATCACTAGTGCGGCAACCAGGTTGCATTATATGCCTCCTTTCTTTACTGCCTCGCTTGTGCGTTCCTGTTTTGTGCAGCTCAACCCCATCAACTTATAACAACAGTAAGCCTGAATGAAGCTAAGCCTTATTTGACCGCCTTTTATTACCACTAGAGTAGGCAGCAGTAGTTCCTTCTTTGGTAGATTTTCGACGCCTCCTACCTGACGTCAGACTGAATCGATGGACAACGCAAGTTAGGGATTTTGTGTGTGTGTGTGTGTGTGTGTGTGTGTGTGTGTGTGTGTGTGTGTGTGTGTGTGTGTGTGTGTGTGTGTGTGTGTGTGTGTGTGTGTGTGTGTGTGTGTGTGTGTGTGGTGACGAAGCTAACTGCGATTTCTCATACGAATACCAGGAAATCATGACTCTTAGAGTCTTAGACTCTTAGACTCTTAGGGAGCAGACAAGAGTCGGCAAAATCTACCTCAGGGCAGCTCGCTTACCAAAAGCTTGTCGAGAACGTAGGGAGTGGGCTTCACAAGCGAGGTCTGGAGAGTGGTGAGCACGTGCACGGATTCCACAAGCGTCAGCCTGTCTCTCTCAAGCAGCTTCAGGACAGTCTTGGCAGTGGTCTCGGTGCCACCCAAGCTGAGGGCGTCCAGGAAAAGCTTCCTGTAACGGGAGGAATTCAGTACATTCAATTAGCATTCGCCATGTTCATCTAGAATACGGCCACTGACACTAATTCAAGGAGCTCTGCCTAACAAGATTAGCAGTACATGCACTAATTTCATAAGTGATCTTTAGTTTCGGGTATTCATGAATGGGTATTGGGGTATTCAAGTTTGGGGTATTCATGAATGTGAAACCTCTGTGTTAGAAACGTTGTACAGTAAGGCTCTTGCTTTAAGTTTGTGCGACTCCTCCAGGGTAAAGGTCAGAAATAAATGAGTTCCTCTAATTTCATCGTAGCCAGATCCTTCCCAAATCACACAGCTGAGGGCCGCTTGGAGGCAAGTTATCATGCTTCCCGTAGTAATGGCACATTTGCCTTCAGTGTTTACCTTCCTATAGTGAAGGAGTATCTTTAATTTTCTTCAATTAATTGTCTGATTCACCTAATTTCCTGCTTCTTTTACTTTTGCATGAGCTGCCATTTTACAATTCTGACTTCTAGCCCCTTCGCGCTTCGCTGTGGGCCAGGCGGTGACGCTTCTACGGTCGAGGCCTTCTTTTGGGTCCACTACTACTTTGACATCCCGGATAGTAAAAATGAATGCATTTAGAAAAACTAATCGGTGTGAATACAGAGGTATAAGAATTTGCCACTACTGTCTGTAAGTACCATGTTTTGTGGAAGGACTATTAGTTCCTTTTTATCGGGTAGTAGAGAAAACGTTACAGTAGAGAAAAGTGAAGCAGTTTCGTTGAATGTAACTGTCCAGTTTTCAGTTCCCTAGTTGGCACTGACCTTTCCAGGTACTCCTTCTCGCTGACCTGGTGGACCTTCTCAAGGGGCACCACGGTCTTGAGGAGCTCCAGGTGGTCTTCTTCAGTGAGAGCATTGACCACGGTCAGAAGCTGGACGATCAGGTCGGCATAGTCGTCCTTCACCTCCAGGTCGTCGAGGGCGACCAGTTCAGCCAGCCTGGAAACCAGGACACGCACGGCAACCCTGGCCTCCTTGCGGTCAACGGGGCCGTACAGGCTCAGGTGCTCCAGCTCAAGGGCGGGTCCGTGAGCCACGTAGTGCTGCTTGGGGTAGGCGTAGGTGAGGTTGGTGTAGGTCTTGACGGGCAGAACGGTCTCCTCCGAGACGCTGGTTGCAGGCTTCTTGAACAGGTACTCCAGGTGCAGGCTGGTGACATGCCGCAGAAGAAAAGAGAAGATGGGCATTCATGAAACTTCCCGCAAATCTATATATTATGAAGCATCCATTTGATCCTTCTGCTCCCACTTTCCTTTCCAAAGTTTTCCACGTCACTTCGAAATAGTCTTTATAGGGTAATATGTATTTTAGGGTCGTGATTTCGTCCCGACGAATTGAAGGCCCCAAGCAGCACTGATAACTGGCCCAAAATTGGAAATGGCTGATGTCACCCTGGTCCTGTGTGGGAGCGGCCTTTACCAGTACATTTCCAATATTGGGCCAACTAGCTGTGGTGCTGGGGGCTGCTGTGAGTTTTAGCAGCGCCATCTTATAGAGCTAACAGCGAATCAATAGTACTTTAAACACGAATAGAAATCCGTACTTTTCTGTACCAAAATTTGGGAATAATGTCAACAATCAGCCTCGCTTGGGGAACGCAATGAAAGCTGTTTAATAATTACCAACCATGTTGGCTAAAAGGTGAAGAACCTTTTCTTTCGGAATTCGTTACTAGCGTAGTATAGAGTGCAGTGTATGCCTCGTGGAAACCTGTAGGCTGAAGATGCTCTCAATATTAATTAACATGCTTAAGAATCAGTCTGCATTTAATTGGCATTTCAGGCAAACTAACAGTTAACCCTGTTATAGTTTACCGACATGATCTGTTTAGGGTTATTTTACTCACACAGAGGTGGCGACCAGCTGCTGCTTTCCAGAGACGAGCACCTTCTTGTCAACAGCGTGCACACCCTCCAGCAGACCATATTCTCCATAGAGGCTGACGTTGTACCTCACGGTGAGGAAAGTGTCACCCAGGTCGTTCTTCTGCAGGGCCCAACGGAAAGAAAAGCACGCATGTTAGGTGCAAGACGACTTTCTGGCCTCAGACCAGAATGAACAGCAAGGCAGAGAGCATCTCTGCTACGGGGTTACTGCGTTTCATCGCTCTAAGTGTAATAGCACAATACTTTTCCTTTGTTTTATACCTTCTAGCTGTTTACAATTTCGCCGACAGCAAACTCTAGACCGGGTGATGATGCCAGTATCATCATCATGATCAGCCTTACTACACCCACTGCAGGGATAAAGGTGCCAGCGCCGGTCACCGTATCCCCGAAAACTTCTTAATCTCATCTGCCCAGGTAGCTTTCTGTCGCCCCCTGCTACGCTTGCTTTCTCTTGGAATCACTCCGTTACACTTAAGGACCAGCGGTTATCATGACTTCGTATTACATGCGCTGTCCAAGCTTATTTCTTCCTCTTGGTTTCTACTAATATGTCATTAAGACGCTTTTGTTGCCTGACCAACTCTGCCCGCTTCCGGTCTCGTAACGTTACACTTATCATTTTTCTTTCGCTAGCTCGCTGCGTTGTCTTCAACTTAAGCTGAACCCTTTTTCGTTAGCCTCCGCGTTTCTTACCAGCTTACTTCAAGATAGAATTAGGACGCCGGCCAGATGATCATCACATCTTAGTGTTCGCGCTTTTGAAAATGGCGTTAAAAGACATTGAATTCTCTAGATGAAACTCACCTCGAAGGTCTCCTTCGGGCATCCAGCGCCATAGGGGTCCACGTAGTGAGTGTACTCGGGCTCGACGTTTTCGAGGACCTGGACGGGCTTGTGGACGGGGCAGGTCTGCGGGCATCCCTGGTAATCGTAGTCGGCGTGGTGGAACACGGCGGTGTGGCCCAGACACTTGTGGTAGTTCTTGGTCTTGGTCAGGTTCAGCACAGTTGGCTCGTGCACGTCGGAGAGCAGGTGGTACGTGGTCTCGCAGTTGCCGACCAGGTCGTGCTAAAAGCAAGGACGGGGACAAATGGATGTCATTGAACTACCCGTGGCATGTACTGCTTAGGACAGAAGTCTCCAGGACGCGTCATTAGGAGGTGAAGCTGACAACTTTTGGTTTACACGCTGGCTCGATACCACACTTGCCGAGGTGAATGTCGGACTCACGTGCTGTGATGTGTGCTAGTGATGGCAGGTGATCGTTACAAACGTGGCACCTATTAGCCAAAATCGCTTGTCGTGTGTCCTGGCGAATTTCGTCCCACAGAGTACTTCTATTTTACGAGCACCCATTTTGATTTTGCTTTGCAATTACATGTGCGTGCTCAGGGCTGAAAGACGCGGCCATTTCAAACAGCGTAACAGATATCGCGACTTTTGAGAGGAATATCTTGGACAACGGAACTTTTTGCAGTCTAGTGACTTACAAGGTAAAGGACACATAGAACATGTCGAACTAACTTGAAACTAACTCTACAGCACAGATACTATTCAAAAGAATGCGTTGCTATTGTGTAGAGTTAATCCTCTCCTCAGGCCATTGCATATAATGCATAGGGCCGTCAGTGAACCGGCATGATTATAATACTTATTTGATTTGCACCCATCCATTTTGCTGCAATCAAGTCAAGTTTCCCGCTGTCATATGCACAAGCTATAAAAAGCAGGAGCAAGCCTCAAATTCTTGCTTTCAGTAATGTACGGCCTACGGCATGCTTTCGGTACTTAGCACCTAAGGCGGCCTTGAAAGGCTGCTATATGGGCACGAAAATTCGTTCAGGGTTTGTACTGTGGCGATTAAGAAGCTCAGCAGCGGCTCACCTCGAAGACCTTGTACACAACGACTTCGTCCTCAGGGGTGACGGGCGTCACCTTGCTGAAAGGAACGGGGTGGCTGAGCGGCTCGCTGAATGACAGCACGGTGGCCACGCCACGGTACAGATTCACCACGGGCTCGGGAACGTCGACGGGTACCTCCAGGCGCACCACCTGTGTAGATGCAGCAAAATTTTTATAAACAGCTATTCGAATCAGGGCGCAGGGCACTTTCTGCCCGTTCACCAAGAAGCCTTCAGTGCGCATTTCACGTAATCACGATGAAACAGGCGAATGCAAAGACTTCAGCTATTTACTGAGGCAGGATTTCCCTGCGCATATGATTATTTTCCTGCCTTTCTAGCGAACAGCTTAGTATCTATGTAAACCTCTAAAGCTTTACCTGTTGCAGTGTTAGAGAGCGCTCTTTCTGATTCGTCGTTGTTTGCTAAAATGGCAGTGATATGTCTAGTGATATGTCTTACTACCCGATGGCTCCAATTATGTTATTGCAAAGTTTAAAACAGATAGTCCTACGCATATATGGGCTGGGAATTAAAGCTCGGAGAGCAAAAAATAGCCTGAGAGAGTGCTTTCATGATACTTTGATGTGCCTGTTTAGGTAGCGCTGAAGGTTTCAAGTATATGGAGGTATTTTATGGCCATATTCATTGAAGAAAATGTATTTTTGCTTAATATTTTGTGCCGCCTTTCCTTACACTCTGTTAGATCTAACGAAACCCCCTGCACTAAGTTCTGAGTCGGCGCGTTTGTAATAAGATTGAAACAATATCCACTTAAATATAGGAACATCACGTCGACTACAGCTGTTTTTTTTCGAAAGCCTATTGTTTTAATGAATTATCGGAAGACTATCATGTACGATTACTGTCTACCTGCAGTAATTTCCCACGGCTGCGTTCGTACACAAACCGCCATATCTTTCGTCAACAATTCACTGCACTTCCTGTCAAGTCATTCCAGCGTTGAAGTTTCTCGACGGCATTTTTACTTGATGTTTACCATACACTTGGAGTTTTGTAGTTTATGCACGGGTATGCATTATAAAGAAATGAATAAAAATCCATTAATTTGAAACCTAACACTCTTTAATCGTTAGGTCCGCCTCTTACGGCAACCAAATCCCCGCTCCGAGAGGCCTTATCTCACCTTGAGGTCCTCAACCACGAAGACGACCGGCTTCTCCAGGTGCTGCAGGTAGTGCTCCAGGGGCGAGTGGTAGAGCCCGGGCACTGGTGCAGTGTGGTCGTGCACCTCCTTGTCGTACACCGCAGTGGTTACGTTCAGGAGCTGCACGGAGGGCGGGATATAATGTTCACTTATGCACAGAGTAGAGGCCCGGAGCTTTGCTGTGACCTGATTGCTACTTGAAACCAACTCAGTGAGCCGGGCGCGGACGACCTGTCCGTGTTATGTACTAATAATGCTCGCATTTCGTCAAGGAGCGCCGTATTTTCGAGTCACGCTCTTGTGTGTCTCGCTCTCTCGTTGTTCCAGATCACATATATCAAGGCAACGTTGTTAAAAATTACAGCGCCTGTCCTTAGCCTGTCCTTATGCCAGTCCTAATATAGCCTGTTCCTATGACGAAGCATAGTACAACCAGGGTAGTGTATCAATAGTGTTGTTAATTGTATGGCTCCTTTGTTCTCTTTATGATCTTCATTGGCTCAGGCAAATCCAATCCAGCACTATCGCCTTGCTCTACCGCTTTCCGTGGCAAACAATGAGAATAAAATGTGTTTCGAATACAAAACAAACAAAGAGAGTCATTACTTATAGCCGCCGCGGTGACTCAGTGGTTATGGTGCTCGGCTTCTGACCCGAAAGACGCGGGTTCGATCCCGGCTGCGGCGGTTGAATTTCTTTGGAGTAGAAATTCTAGAGGCCCGTGTACTGTGCGATGTCAGTGCACGTTGAAGAACCCCAGGTGGTCGAAATTTCCGGTGCCCTCCACTACGGCGTCTCTCATAGCCTTAGTCGCTTTGGGACGTTAAACCCCATAAACCAAACCAAACCAATCATTACTTATAGCGGTCCAGGAGGGCAACCCCCAAGGCGAGCTACATGGCCGTTATTCCTCATTGTTAATCACAAGGATTATAAGGACTATACCGTCCATGTATAATTCTTAGCACTACAGATGCTACGGATTAAATTGAGCCTTGTGGTGGTTATCATTTTACTCTTCAGCTCCCCAATAATGGGAGTCACGTTAGGCGAGAGGGTTAAGCCTTGCTTACCCTCACGAGGAGCTTGGCGGTCTTCGCAGTGGGCTCGGCCTCGACGACGGTGACTTTGAGGTAGCCGTACAGTTCCTCGCCGGTAGCGTGCGACGCCTTGTGCGGCACGCTCAGGGAGACGGCGGTGCGGTACTTGTAGGTGTATTCCTGACCCGTTTCGAACACTGCGCCGGACAGAAGCACGTCAGCGCTGCGAGGGCCGCTCGTCACCCGGCTTTCGGGAGTTCAGTGTAGCGTAACTATTAACTGGTTAGGATGCGTACACCTTCTTAAATGGTCAGGTTGAGACTCCTTCAGGTTAAGCAGACATACAGCTAAACCTATGTGAAGCGTGCACGAATGCCTTAAAACATCGGTAAAATAATTCAGGATATATTCCAGATTGCAAGTACACC
Organism: Amblyomma mixtum; assembly: GCF_055824585.1. Taxonomy (NCBI): domain Eukaryota; kingdom Metazoa; phylum Arthropoda; class Arachnida; order Ixodida; family Ixodidae; genus Amblyomma; species Amblyomma mixtum. Next base: position 62,131,047 of record NC_143012.1, read on the forward strand.
CATAGACAAGTGTACAGCCTTTGTAAAAAGTTTAGAGCCCAAGGGGTCTGCTTCTGGGCCACATTGCTTTGCTCGTAATGCGTCCTCAGCGTCCCCAAATCTCCTGAAGGTAAGAAGATTTTTGGTCCTGCTCCCTCCGATGCGTAGTACTTCCATTAGTTCTACAGGAGCGCCACAATAGTGCTTAGAAGCAAACCCCCTGGGCTCTAAACTTTCGACAAAGGCTGTACATAGCGAGTGTTATATAGTATTTTGCCAGCGTGCGGTATGGTAAACCCGGTATTTATGTGTTTGCTCATTTACAAGAATAATGAAGCGGCAAGCCAGGGGTTCACGTTGAGGTATCTTAAGTACATTTTCAGCGTAAGTGGCATTACAGTGTTGTGTCTAGTTTAGTCTTGTAAGCCTTTAAACTGATACTATCTCGTGTGTACCTAGAAACTTTTCTTTTCGGGCACCGGAATCAACAGAACAAACATGAATTACCTTTGAGCAATGGTAAGGTGTCGCCGCTGGTCTCGCGAGAAAACTTTCAATAATCTAGCTTTCAATAATCGAAGCGGACTGCAGACTTGTGTGAAAATTCATTAACAATTTTCTAAAGTAATTTTTTCCCGCTTCCTTGTTCACTTATATTTTGAAAAAAACAAAGACGTGTGCATTTCTTTGCACTTTGTGGTCAAAACTTAAATGAAATCGTACTTGAATAAACCTTAACCATTTCGAAGCACTTTTCGTCCACTATAACGGATTGTTCATGAACTTATTCATTCATAACTTGTTTGGTTGCTGGCTCTTCGTGATAAGGTTTTAGTATTAAAAATACATCAATCTCGCTTCACTTTCTGCTGTATGCAGGCAAGCTTAACAGAAAGAATACTCACCAAGCTTAGGCAGGGTGTGGGGCAATTCGTACGCAGCTGCAAGAAAAGAGAGAACAACATGTTAGCGTGCATCGCAATCTTCATTAGCTCCGCCAAAGCATAGAAGACTGAAGAAAAAACGCTCAACCTGTCTTAATATACTGACAGAAGCTTTTCTTTAAGTTAGCTTTATTTTCTTTATTTCAATAAAACATGCTTAACCCGCAATTTATTCAATGTTGAAAAGTATAAATGCTCGCCAGGTAGCGCTAGCAGCCGTAAACACGTTGCACTCGGCAGTCGAAGCTGAGAAAATACAAAAATATACAGCGAAAAAATAAACTATACCAAAGCATTCCCCCTCACGTCAAAGACAAAGACTCAAACTATGTTGGTGCAATTACATGCCGAAAAAAATGAAATCCTGATTAGCGCACGATGTTAGAACCGGAGCTTCCCTTCTAGTTTTGTAGTTTGAACCCTAAAAGCTGCTACTTCGGGATATCTTTATCTCGGTATAGTCGCGGTGCAAATATCACTGCTGCCTGAGCGTCAAACTTCAAAGCATGCTCTTGTACCGTATCTTGAAGAAGATCCTCGTGCATATTCACCCCCCTTATCGCGCCTTATAGCGTCTCATGCGACCGCTGCCTCTGCCTTATAAATGGAAGTGCACAGGAGAGCTTCGAGACATCCGCACGGACAAAATATGCACTCGCCACAGTTTTTGCCTCCGTTGCTCTTACACAGCCTGCGCGTTTAGGAACATTGACACTTGCAGTAAGATTTCTGCAAGTCTCTGCAGAAGCAAGTCTCTGCTTGGGTGGCAAAGATGCTGAAGCTATGGGTTCCGCGACAGAGGCTCAAAGTACAGAGCGGCTGACCCTAGTCCATAATACCTTCTCTTCGCGGTGCAGTTGCGGTAAATTACACGAGATAAAGTAAGTTTTGTCATTATCGTTTCAGCGATCCCCTATTGCTCAAAATTGTTCCGGCCAGATGTCCTGCCTGGTCTCCTATCTGCCTACGTGTGCTACGTTCCAGTCGCACATAATACCCATCTGCTTCTGCCGCTATTTAAGGAACAAGTTGTACACCAGTGTCATCGACGGGTATGGCTGCTTTTGTCTGAGAACGGCCTGCCTTGTTTTCAAGCCTAAGTGCTTTTGATGTTTTGGTGGCCTTGCTCAACCTCTTTAACTTTCAAATGCACCAATTAGGAACCCCTCATACCTTCCATAACATTACGCCGGTTTAGTTAGCTCATTTGAAATGGTGTTCGCTTTTTGACTGGTTAAATTCACAACTGGAAACCAACATCTCTCCTTTTTTTGTTAGCTCTTTACAACTGAGCGATCTTCTTCAGCTAGCCTCACATAACGAAGATTCCAGCAACGCATTTATTTTCTAACATCACCTCCTAAAAGTTTACTTAATTTCCGATCTCGTCAGTCTTTAGTCTTTATACCATTTGCTCTTCCAGTCTTTCCGGCAGGAGCCTATGGCTCCTGCCGGCAACGTAAATCCCAAGTCCGCGGCAACGTAAATCCCAAGTCCGACTGTGGTGCATCCTGGACATCGTCCACGTAGGCGCTCGGTGTCCCGAGAAGTCGTCTTCACTCACCGACAGCTGCGACGAGCAAACCGAGGGCTACGAGGACCCTCATGTTGGCGAAGCACGAACTCCCCTGGTCCGGGAAAGACGGTGCTGTACGTGGACCTGCCGATACCCGGAGCCCGACTGGCCTGTCCTGACAGAGGTCTCGAGGTCCCTTATATGGCGTACGCCCGGGGTACTGCCCAGCCAGCGCTGGCTAAGCATCGCGCGTCGCTGGCCCTTGCAGAAAACGCAAGCGGGAGAGGCGAGGGGCGAGAAAAACATCGCAAGGACCACGGGCAAGGGGCCGGCAGGGTTCTTCGGAAAAAAAGAGAGAGTGCAGGGCTGGCCACAGCACAGGCCAGCAGTCTTGGCCGCGGGCTGTAATCATCGCCAACGCGAGCGACCGCTCGAGAAGTTGCCTTGCTTCGGCCACAGCAGATAAGCATCGTTTCGCGTGCGGGCTTCCAAGCAGGCCGACGTGCTCTATGCCTTCGGCTACCTGACTACGATCGGCCAGCGTGAAAGAGGCCCCAAGAAAGCCCGAGTTTACGGTTTGATGTGAACACCGTACCCCTTTTTCAGCAGTCTATTGCTTGCCCTGGCTATCCGTTAGGCTCTTCCATGATTGAAACTCATCTGATGTGATGCCGCGGCCGTCAAAAGTTCAGGGACCTGACGGCAGCGAGCTTGCCCAACCTCGTAGGAAGTTCAGAAAGCAATCAGTATTTGCTCGGTACAGTGGCCCCAGGGGTATAAGGTGTGCCATATTGGGGCACGCTTCGACCTTCTTGGATGATCTAGCCCACGCAAAACGCTCGTTAAATGGTAGAACTACCTTCCACCATCATCTAAATGCAGCTGGCGCTGCAATGCGGTATGTAAGCAAACGACGGCAAACAGTAGTTTAACCACACTCTCCTTAAGCTCAGGCGTTGGTGTTTTTCGAGTATCAAGGAACTCTGAATGCCGTTCTTTCAAAGGCCTTTCAAAGGCATCTTTTAGATGTCGCTGCACATTTGATCACCGCGTCGAAAGCAGATACAAGTCACCCCACTTTGCGAATGTCACTCATGAACAGAGGGCAGTGGTGCACTATACTTTGCTTTGAAAGCTAGCTATGTTTCTCAGATAGTACTGTTTTATGTGCAATTTTCGAGGCACTAAGCGGACACCCAGAGCAGCTGAAAAAGCAAGAAAAGTCAAGTAAAAAAGGCAACCGCCTTTAACAATTTTTCATTACAGCTACATTTGCATGAGCGTCTATCAGCCTGCCTTTTTTTTGTATACCTTTGCCGCCCAAAGCAAGGACGGGTTGAAGATGAGGTGTCTGGTGCATGCCATACCAAAACATCAGCTCGAAAGTAACGCAACGAACATGGAAGAACAGCATTGCTATCATGACCAACGACACACATAGCAGAAATGCCTTCTCTTAGCGTGCCCGCTTTTTTTTTGTTTTTGTGCTGTGGTGCCCCGGCACTACAGCAGGCCGCCACTGCCACTAGCTGCCATGCCTGGCCAAAAATATATTATATATTATAATTATAATATAGTATCTTCAAGTGTCTATTGTTAGTTGTTGTATAGTGTCTTCAAGAAGTTCTACTGTGTTAGATATCTGCCACTTTCCTTTTAGATGAAGTTAAACTTAACTCAACCGTACTTCACTTCTATATGTGCAGTATCACAAGATGTTTTTGTAACTGTTTCTCCAACATGCGATGGACAGTGTTTTATTAGCTTTGAGAGAAACGGACTATTTTAGGCATGGCCTTCTTCAGTTCTTGCAGCAATTCAATCTTCTTTTAACAGGAAACTCAAGACTGTCACATTTACACAAGAGAAGAAACACTAAAACCGGAAATCGTATGTTTCCACTAGCCGATGTTCACCTCGACATGTATAGTATCACATATTTCCCGTGGAAACTTGTGGCGCTCTTTGCAAAATTTTATGCTAAAGAAGACATACCGGCAACTGGCGTTGAATTCCTTTAAACACTCTGTGTGGCATTATATAGAACGCCTCTATAATAAATAAAAACACATCATGCTAAACCTCATTATGTCTACTCCAGAGGAACCATAAATCTTAGCCACCATCAAGTACATTCAGTGGCGTCTATCAAAGTACGGACTCTTTTATAGGTGTGTGCCGTCGTTTCCTTACATTTAAAGGTTGTCAGAAATACTACCGTAAAAAGTAGCATTTCCCATAACTTTGTACGTTAGATTCTCCATAAACAAATGGCTGCAAAATCTTCCTGAGCACCTCGAAATTAGCCTATTCCTGCTGGAACCTAAGAATGGTCATCTCAGATCTCACAGGCTGTTTTATTAAAATACCTAGGAACAGTCGAAAAATCAGCATTGCCTCGAGTCAATACTATCGAGAAGCATGTAGGTTTAGCCGTGCTGGTTAAAAGTATTACTTAGTAAATATAGTCCTCATAAACTGATTCATAAAGCGTATGGAGAAATTCTGTTTCTTCTCTGATGGAGCTAATGTCATGTACTAAATGTAAATATAAATAAAACAAAAGCTTTGCTCTTTTATTAAAAACAAAGATACTAGATGTGACTCGGTCAGTTGGTTTGAATTCTAACCGCATTGCATTTATTAGTAGGTTCAAAACGCTTGGATACTGTTGACTAACAAATTGCTCTTATATGCACGCTAACTATGCTTACATAAATGTCGCCCGCGTCGTTGGGCTGTTGTATAGGCATAGCTACAGCCTTGCGCTTCCAGTCAAAATACTTCTCTTTAAGCCTGTGCTCATGCTGCACCTACATTATTGCCACATCATATGGGGTGCGACAATACATCCAGAGACTTCTTCGCCCTGCTCAAAGGGACAAGCCCGCTGCATAACTTTTTAGTATCACCTATAGGCACCATACGTTCAGCTCAACCCTACGAAAAAAGAAATAGAACAGAACATTTTCTCTTTATCTAACTTGCCAGAACTTGCAACCTTTGTATCAGTGTTCTCACCGTGTGGGATACCCTCCCCACAAATTAACTATGACGCGCAGATGCTTTGTCGTTTTCTTCCATTTCATTTGAACACACTTTCTCATAGCGGCCTTCACATTGCCGCATGTTGTAAAGCACATTTATTTCGCTCCATCAGTGTTTAGCAACCATTCACCGCTTTTCAAATAATGTCTTAGACGCCTTATACAGATCATGTGATCTGTTTTGAGATACAACTAATTAGGTAATTTTAACTTTGCAGAAGCCGCCGGTATCTGGTTGCACAACTGTTTGACACTTGTATTCTAGTGTCTGCAGAGCTACCCTTTGTTTATTCGATCTCAGCATCTTTTCCTGTTCAAACGACTATTGAATGGTAGTATTGATCTGGTGCTGTTATTCTTGATTGCTGTCGATGTTTTTGCACTTTTTCTCGTGTATTTTTTTTCTATATGCCTGAAAGTTCCTTTCTTTCACTATATGTATTATTTGCGCTGCTGCTACTGTTCCTTTTAGCGCAACGCGACACCGTTAAAGGCACTGTGTCGCAGAAAAGGCGGCGTCGTCGGTTTCGGCTCGGGTATCGTTGGCCGTGAGCGAAAATCCCGATGGAAGCAAGAAATTAATAAAAATCAGGAAAACGTCAAAGAACCTTCGGATTCACGCTTAATCGCTCAGAAAGGTTCCTATAATCATAGGAAAGTAGTTGGATTAGGAAAGGATAGAAATCGAACCCAGGACCATCGGATTGCGAGACGGCCACGCTATCCTTAGGCCACGAAGGCTCATCGGATCAAACTGAATTAAAGTGAACCTACTGAATTCGTTGCGGTCTTTGACTTATTGAACTATTAGGAGCATGTACTCATGCGTGCACGAGCAGTCATCAGTATGCTAATTAAGGATGACAAAAACGTATCACACGGTTTTGCTTGGCTAAGCATGGAATATCGTGCAGTAACACTTGTTATGGTTGGCACTTAAGGTCCTTAAGGTCCTTAATTAAGGTCCTTACGTGCTAAACGCATTTGACCTGAAGGCATTTACCCTGAGGGCTTTTACCTTGAAGGCCTTCCCCCAGGTGTTTGGTTCAGTTTATGATGTTTAATGTCCGAAAGTGACTCAGGCTATGAGAGGCGCCGTAGTGAAGGGCTCCAGAAATTTCGACAACCTGGGATTCTTTGACGTGCACTGACATCGCACAGTACGCAGGTATCTAGAATTTCGCTTCCATCGAAATTCGAACACCGCGGCCGGGATCGAACCCGCGTACTTAGGGGTTGTGTACCCTTCACCTGTACAGGTGTACACAGCAGGCAGGTTCCCCAAAACGCGGTGGACAGGTGGACCGCAGGCCACAAAAAAAGCTTCAGGGACATACGTGTGCCCGAATCCGGAAAATTCCCCTAGCAGTGCTACCTCACAAGAAAAAACTGTACCCATGATCGAACCAAGTGCCGCTCAGGACTCAGGTTAGCGTCGCTCTGGCGTCAAGGGTCGCTAGCGGTGCTTGACCGGCTGTCTTTGACCAGACAACGACCTTATCTGGGCCGACTTTGCTGCGTTTGCTGCCCTCGGGCTTCGTCCTTCTGGAGCTTAGTCAGACTGTATGCGGCTTCGACGCTTCAAAAGGTTCTCTCAGTTTTCGTTCCGGTCCTTGATATACGGGGTTTGGCGGGTCGATGACTCTATACAGTTTCCTAGTATCGAGGTGGCAACTCGCTCTTCGTGCGTCATCATTGCTATGTTTCCGCACAACAAATACAAACCTGTAGAATTCTAGAGGCCCGTGTACTGTGCGATGTCAGTGCACGTTAAAGAACCCCAGGTAGTCGAAATTTCCAGAGCCCTTCACTACGGCGTGTCTCATAGCCTGAGTCGCTTTGGGACGTTAAACCCCATAAACCAAACCAATCATCTTTAATCCCTATAAGATCCGCACGCACGCTTTTGTGCATTAAAATATGAGAAGAGCGACAAAGATTGGTTTGGTTTATAGTGGTTTAACGGCACAAAGCGAATCAGGCTATGAGGGACGCCGTAGTGAAGGGCTCCGGAAATTTCGACGACATTGGGTTCTTTAACGTGTACTGACATAGCACAGTATACGGGCCTCTAACATTTCGCCTCCATCGAAATTCGATTCCACAGGCAGAATCGAACCCGCGTCTTTCGGGACAGCAGCCGCGCACCATAACCACTGAGCCAATATGGCGGCTCGACGATGACGGCATCTGCTAGAGTACTTGAATAGAATTTAAGCACGTGCTTTGTCGGCATGCAACATAATCCAAAACATTTAACGCTCTTAACTGCCCGTGAGAGCTATCCGCAAGTGTTCAGCTGGAGGATCGATTAAGATCTAAAACACAGGTTGCTATGCAAGTCATAATACCTTAGTAATTCATTGCTCTTTCTATGTTTCTCGATATCTCCTGATTTCCGCTTCCTAAGCGTCTAAAAGTGCAATTATTAAGATGTAAAAGCATTTCCCTGTTAGTAACTCACTCCTGGAAATATTTCATTATAGTAAACTAGTTATTGTTGCCAAAAACGCAAACATGATGCGGACAGATCGACATGCGTCCATTCGTCTTAATGTAACAAAAAGCGCCCATCATTTTCAGTTCCCTACGCATCTGTATTCGGCGGTTTTCGTCCTTTTGGTGTGGTTATGTACAATTCTGCTACCCCCAATAATATTCAACAGGAACAGATTCTCTTCCCATATATGTGCCCAAGACCATCGTGGCAACACCTTGTTTTAGATATACTAGGTATCACTTTACGGGGCAACGGTGGCATGTCAGCAGATTGATGCGAATGGTCTGACCTGCCTGAACGGCCCGAAAAATGTTTCTATTTTAAATTCAATTTTCCCAACAATGAATCTACCTTTTTGTGCCGGATAAATGTGAGCATAACCAGAAAGACCCGCACAGTCCATGTTTATTAAGAACAAGAAATGGACGGTTTTGTCTTCAGTGTTCCCGAGAACATGTTCTGTGTTTTCGACTCCGCACGCTGAAGCCCTTGAAATAAGCAGCGCTCGGGCGCTACGGCCGGCATTTTATTGAAAAGCTAAAATTTCATTCCGATGCCGCCCAGGGGTGCCTGCAGCCGCATTTGAGATGAATTCCGAGTTTAGGTCATCCTCATCCTTAGAGCTGTTAGCTGAAACATCCATCCACGACTAACGCACAAATCCAGTCAGGGAGTCCGCGACTGGAATGACGTTCCCATCCAAGAGGCAGCAACGATCAATACCTTAATTTTCAAATGCGCTATTGTGGAGGTATAACCCGTTTCACGTCATTGCAAGCCATCATAACATTTTAGCCATTCATTGGCTAATCCTTCATGTCATGTACCATGTGGGGATCACTGAATAGTAAGCAATGAATTCATCAACATCATTAGCCTAACTCCTCCCTCTGCAGGGCAAAAGACTCTCCTATGTCTCTTAAAGTAAGCCTGTCCTTTGTCAGCTGCGGCCACTGACCCCCTTGCCTTCCCTTGGAATCCACTCCGTTGCCCTTAAAGACCAGCGGTGATTTTGCCTTCGCATTACATAACCTGCCCAAGCCCATTTCTTCCTCTTGCGTTTGTTCCCTCACCCACTCCGCCCTCTTCCGATCTCTTGACGTTACACCTATCATTTTTATTTCTCTAGCTCGCTGCGTTGTCCTTAACTTAAGCTGAACCCTCTTTGCTAGCCTCCACGTTTCTGCCCCATAGGTGAGTACCGCTAAGGTACCGCAATGAATAATGTACAACTAAAACGCATTCTAGAGGCTGCCACTACTGCTAATGTCCTCTGTCGTGCGGCCTTAAGTCAAACAGGTGGACAGCTGAGGGTAATGTACAGGAACAATTAATTACGGCATGAGACCTGCCTCGCTGCTTCTTCTCAAATACCTTCACCAAACCGCACCATACCAAAAACGGTTGCAAAGATCAACGACTCTTGACTGGCTGGTGACTGCCACCGCTTGTCGCGCTGCGCGGAACCTTCCGCGGAAGCTGCTAATTCGCAAGCATTGCGAAATGATCTTGCACAGTACGATGCTGCACCGTCCACAGGGCGCGCTTTCAGGCTTCCTTTAAAAGGCTCCTAACGGAACCTTCAAACGGAGTGGATTCCAAGAGAAGGCAAGCGTAGCAGGGGGCGGCAGAAAGTTAAGTGGGGGGATGAGATTAAAAAGTTTGCGGGGATACGGGGGACGCAACTGGCAAAGGACAGGGTTAATTGGAGGGACATGGGAGAAGCCTTTGCCCAGCAGTGGGCGTAGTCAGGCTGATGATGATGATGGAGTTCAAAATAGCCGCGCCTAGCTAGGCCTTGCTAAAATGACGGAGCAGCAGCGGCACTTGCACCCAACGGAGCGGGCAACGTATGCCAAGGCCAGCTGAACTAGGAGCTCCGGCCGGCAGCGATAAGAAACCGCCGCGCACGGAGCCGGTCCCACTCGGCGAGATATCTAACCCACTCTTCGTTCCGGGGCCTCTGTAACAAACACACAGGCGCTGATAAGCGGGCGAGAAGAAAATAAAAGAATACTGAAAGCGCAGCCGCGGCAGAAACACGGCCCCCGTTGGCCGCTACTGTTTCTTTTTTCCCCGTCCCGTGTGGAATTTAATTTTCCCCTAGGTCGACCCTCTCCTGCCACTTGATTGGTTTTCTTCGATGAGTGCAGGTATTCTTGGCTATTTATTCGGTAATTTTCCGCCCTTTAGCTCTTCCTCTGTACTTCTAAATACCAAGTGCAAGATTTCGGGGCCGCTATGCAAGAAGCTAAAGGTAAGTTGGTAAAGGTAAGATAAAAGTAAGTTGCGCAGGGCTCCAGAAACACGAACACAAAAATATAAAATGGATAGGACAGTGGCTGACAGCACCCGGGCCTTTATAAAAATGGTCTATAGACAACCTATAGACTTCCTACATATATTTCATTTTGTCTATTCATAGTCAATAGATGGTCCATAGACAAGAGTCTACTAAAACTGTCCGCCCATAAATCTCTAGAGTGTCTATAGACTGTCTACGGAGTTTGTATTGCCTATAGACAGTTTACGACATTTGCTTATAGAAAGTCTATAGAATTTAAAGACGAAAATCAATGTACAGTTTATAGACTAAAAAAAATTTGTAAGGGGTACTGCCTTTGTCTGTCTGTGTGTTTGCATTTCTTTATCGCTGTAGAAATTTACCTTTATTGAAAATGAACCAAATGACACAGAAGTGGTTTTATTCAATAAGACCAGCTATCCGCGCTTCTTGTCTTGTCCAATGGTTCAGGCTAACGCAGGCGGCCTCAAAAAAAAAAAAAACGTACGGTGTTAGCTATAGCCCAACATATTTTGTATGCATTCTCAGCCCGAAAAATTGCAACAGCAGTAGTTTGTCTCCCCCAAGCCACCATTATTTAATCAACATATCTTCCCCAAGTCGTCCAAAGTTCCAGTATGCCTTCGCGCGTTTAGGTGGGCTAGTTGGTGCATGAAGTGAAGTGGAGGAAAGCCGCCGCGGTGGCTCAGTGGTTATGGTGCTCGGCTGCTGACCCGAAAGACGCGGGTTCGATCACGGCCGCGGCGGCTGGAATTTCTTTGGAGGAGAAATTCTAGAGGCCCGTGTACTGTGCGATGTCACTGCACGCTAAAGAACCCCAGGTGGCCGAAATTTCCGGAGCCCTCCACTACGGCGTCTCTCATAGCCTGAGTCGCTTTGGGACGTTAAACCCCGTGAACCAAACCAACCAACCATCAAGTGGAGGAAACAGCGCAAAATACAGTGACGTGACACGACTACACAGGCGCTGTACTAACAGCTGAAGTTTACTGTCATACAAAAAGGGATTTATAGGTGACACAGAACAGAAACAAAAGTTCCCCAGTCGGGTTACTATCAGCTGATGAATAACTGCTACGGAGATCCGCTTTCTTCCGGCTCAGGCTTCATGTTCTTTCTTCAAATACTCATCATGCCCGTATCCATAGCCTTGGTGGAATCTGGAAAAAGTAGAATACGCACTTCCTGTTTCGTTGCAGCTGCTTTTTCTCACCTCACAAACCTCGTTATATTCAAACCCAGTCACAGCTGAGACAGCAAAGAGAACCTCTTTGATTTTGCGCACGTGCCGCAATGACGTCAAAACATTGCATCATAGTCAGTACGAAAATAGGTGCACAAAAATAAATTCTACTTCTTCGAATATTTTTATTACTTATATCTTACTTCTGCATGACACTGTTCAACAATTTAGGATACAGTATTCAATATTTAGCTCAAAGCGTTAATAGTTGTTTTCAAAGTTTCCATACACCCTGCAATAAAAATTTACTGCATTGTACGTTAAAATAATACTAAAGGAACTGATTTAACGTTCGGCCCTCTTTAAAGAGAAGCGTTCACTAAATCTAATACGATTACCAGTATTAAGAAATTAAAACTATAGATGTCAAGTAGTAAGAGGACATTAAAATAATAGGCCGTCGCGGTGGCTCACTGGTTATGGTGCTCGGCTGCTGATCCGAAAGACGCTGGTTCGATCCCGGCCGCGGAGGTCGAATTTCGATGGAGGCGAAATTCTAGAGGCCCGTGTACTGTGCGATGTCAGTGCACGTCAAAGAACCCCAGGTGGTCGAAATTTCCGGAGCCCTTCACTACGGCGTCTCTCATAGCCTGAGTCGCTTTGGGACGTTAAACCCCTCAAACCAAACCAAACCATTAAAATAATGGTTTACGGCTAATACGAAAGAGTGGATTGCAATTGGTAGACATTCCCAAGTTATAAATTGCCCGTTACCAATACCCCCTTCGTACAAGGATTCAAGTTTTGTGCTGCCAGTACTGCCGTCTAGGGTCGAAAACTTGGAGGTTAATGCAAAAGCTTGAAAATAGCTTGAGAACTGCTCAGTGAGCTAGTTTAACAATTGAAACTTGTACCGCGGTAACATCTTCATTCATGCCTTATTATATTTTGCATTAATACGTCGTCTACACCCGCAAAGAAGGCCGTTATCCCTCAGGCTTCGCTACAAGGATATATATTACGATAAAATAATCGACCAAAACTAAGCAATATTTTAGTTAATATATCAGAGATTAATAAATCACAAGAAATGGTTGGTAACAAAGTAAACTAAAAGAGTTGAAAAGTTAAAACACAGAGAAATAGAGTACGAGAGAAAACTTTATTATGTTTTGCTGTCGAGTGTGGTCGCATTAATCCAGATGCCAAGAAGTGGCTCCGATTTTCCATGTCCGGGGGGCCAGCGAAAGCTGGTGGCCGGGCAAGAGTAAGGACATGCAGTGTTCACAGAAGGCTTCAGTTGACTGCCAAAAAAGAGAGTGACTTAGAGCACAAACCAGATTTCAATGAACCCTGAAAGGAGAGGGTAAAAAGGACTTTGGCTGTACATGCAGTGCAGCAAGTAGATAACCAGCGGTGTTTCAGAGTAACACGAAGTACATTACCATGGAAAGAAAATCTCACCAGGGGCTGCAGTCACTCGGATATAGAAACACCGCATCTGTAGGGCTGCCGGTGCTGGAGAATGCTGGTAAATAAATATCAACACGAGTGACCTGAGCACGAGAAGCGAAGAGGGGGGGGGGGGGGAGTATTTTGAATTTTTGATGAGGACAATCATCACACGGCACCAATCCATGCCGTGCTTCATCGTACGTTAAGTTCAGCTTAATTTCAATTCACCTCAAAATATGTTTTTGTAGGGTGCTTGATTTTTTGCTGTCTACTTTCTAATGAATCGCTATTTCTAATGCTATATAACCAGATCACTCTGCCTGTCTTGGTCAATGTGTTACGTGTCGCAGGTGCAGGGCATATGTCTTGCTCTTTTCTACATCACGATCATCGTCATAAGCCTAACTACGAACACTCCAAGACAGAGGTCTCCCCCATATCACTGCAAATAAACTAGTCCTATGCCAGCTGCGGTGGCCTTATCCGCGCAAACTTCCTAATCTCATCCGCCCACCTTACATTATGTCTCCTCTTGGTACGCTCGCCTTCTGTTACCCTTGACCACCATCTGTTATACGTGCCACATCGTTTTAGAGCTAAACAAGCTAGATTTGAACACTTCGTTTTACCAGTGTTCGTTAATGTACACTCAAAAAAGTAATATCTCCCGATCTGCGTGAAATGCACCTATTCGTGCTTAATCTTGCTTTCACATTACATGCCCGTTCGCTTTTCTCGATTTCAGCTAGGATGTTATTTACTCGCGTTTGTTCCCTGATCCACTCTGCTGTCTTAATGTTTCTTAACGTTACAGCTGTTTAGAAAATATTTATTTACATATGTACACACGCCAAGGTTACCGGATACATTGACATTTACAAGAACACATTACACTAAGCATGTAAGGCGAGCCAATTAACGAGGTACCATAAACATTTCTAACTAACTAACAGGAGATGCTCATGGGCGATGTAAAACAGGATAGCTTACCTATTGACAGAAGAGTGAAAAGGCAATAATTTGACATTTAAACACTGAAAAGGAGACAGCTATCATTATTTTTTCCATAGCACGCTGTCTGGTATTCAATTTATGCTCAACCCTTTTCGTTAGCCCCCATGTTTCTGCCCCATAGGTGAATACCGGTAAGATACACCTGTTATTTACTTTTCACTTAAGGAAACTGCTATTCATGTAGTCAAAGTACCGGGCAAATGAACTCCACCTCATTCTTATTCTCCTTCTTATTCCCTTCTAGTGACCGGAAACTGCGGTCACAACCTGCCCTAAGTATATTTATTCTCTTACCAGTTCCGACTCTTCCCTTCGCTTTCGATGCGCTTCAGAGACTGTTGAACACTGCTTTAGTTCTCGGCATATTCTTTTATTTTTCCCTGCTGCTTTATTAGTAGGTGCTAGTCCTTCGGATTATCCGCCACCTCGGACCTGATACTGCACTTTACCTACCTGATTTAGTGATACAGTTCAGATCCATGACGCTTTGAGGGGCCCAGTTGGATGTCATGCCTCTAAACACAGGTAAACCTTACGTCATTGTGCATTAAATAAGCTGTAAGAAAGAGAGTTGGGGTCCAAGGGGGAGAACAGGCAGCTCCTCCACCAAGTGTAATGCGGGGACTCGCACAGTTAGTGTGGACGGCCACAGTCCTTGTTCCAGCGGCGCTGCTCAGCAGGCCGGCGTTCAGAAGCGCAAACCCAAACTTCGCCAGCTTCGCCTTCCTTCTGCTTTCACGCCTTCGTCGGCGCTAGCTGGTGGGGCATCAAAACCCAACACACTTTCTTACAAAGCTTAGAATCGCAAGTCTTCGGCACTATTCATTACATTACATAACGTTCTCACCAGTTAGCGTACTTCTCAACAAGCTCCAACTAGCTCACAGCACTTTCATCCTGATAACCCTCGTAGCGCATCCTTCCCTCTCGTGACGGAGGCTCCATAAGTCGGTGCGGACAATACTGCTGACGCCGAGGAAAGCATAGTTCTGCCTCAAGTTTCCGTTCAGGTCTCGCGTTATCGCTCGCCGGCCCCAACCGAGTCGTTAACCTGTTGGAGCGCTTCTGCATATACTGCAAGCAGCGGTGGCCCTTGCAAAGTTTGTCCCGGTGGAATACAAACGACGTCTAGAAAACGACTGCACCTTCCTGTACTGCTGGCTGGAATTACCGATAAGCACAAAATGGTTGCACACAAACGAACAATTCTGCGCTGCCGTCTTTCAACGTTCATCGTAAGCATTCCCAAGCAGCGCAGGTAATTGGCCCAATATTGCAAATGATTGTTTTCACTGTGGTCCTTAGTGGGAACGGCCTCTGCCAGTATGTGTCCAATATTGGGCCAATTACTTGTGCTGCTTGGGTTATTGTCGGCAATTTCCACGTTTTTTCAACACTCGCTAGGCACATGCAAACCCCACTTCCAACAGACCACAGTTCTACTTAAATCCAGAGATAGGGCAATCAGGGAGCTGTGGGAAGCTTACTGTTTGGAATCGGAAAAAGGGACTTGTGTAAGTGACCCCTCGGTTTTGCTTTCCAAACAGTAAATGCACCTCTTGGATCAGTGTTAACGATTGTAATCCAATCAGCTGGGACAAAACCTTTTTTTAATGCTTGTTGACATGATTGTAAATCGGCTGCTTAACTGCGTTTTTGGTGATTTCTGTTATGACATGTAAAGCTTATATATGTAGAACGTTAAGTTGGGCGAGTTGGTATAGGTTCATGGTTGAAAAACAGCGCACAAAAGACTAGACACAAGAGTGTCCTGTCGTCGCCTTTACTCTTGTGTCTAGTCTTTTGTGCGCTGTTTTTCAACCATGAACTTATATATGTGTGCTCATCGCCATAAAACTTCAGTTGACAGCTTGCGCACCAGAGTTTGTGTCGTCCCTGTGTTGGTTGGTTTGGTTTAATGGGGTCTAACGTCCCAAAGCAACTCACGCTATGAGAGACGCCGTAGTGAAGGGCTCCGGAAATTTCGACTTTTTCAAAAGCGCAATTACGTGTGACCATGTAACAATTGCAGCATTCCTTCCTCCTGGGATGGCGGGTACAATGCTTTCTTCGCTGCATTCGTGAAGACGTAAAGAGATCAGTTCAGTTCAGAATAACATGACTGTTTCAACCGGCCCCCCTTACCTACCCTCTCCGGCACGGCACGCAGGCCGCCATGAGGTGAGTAGGGGGTGTAAGAGATTTGTAAAAAAAAAAGTCCCAAATAATGTAATTATATGCGCAACTTGGAGTTGCTACTGATTGTGCGACTTTACCTTACACTCTAAACACGAATACACCTAAATAGAAGAAAAAAGGCAGTAAGTTGTCCCTTATTGCTCCTTTCTTTTTAGAGTGTACGCTTCTTGCTTTCCGCTAACCGTACCTATTCGACAAACAAAGAAACGTGCATCTAGTAGGCCAGAGCTGGCGTGCTCCGGACCCTTACAAAAAAAATTTAGACAGTCTATAGAGTGTCTATAGACTTCTGTCTATAAACTCTATATATTGTCTATAGACAAAAGTCTATAGGCAATGCAAATGTCATGGTATATTGTCTGTAGACAAAAGTCTATAGGCAATACAAATGCCATGGACAGTCTATAGACAATTTATAGACTTATGGCCATACACTTTTAGTAGACTTTTGTCTATAGGCAGTCTATAGATTATGAATAGACAAAAAGCAATACCTATAGGAAGTCAATAGAGTCAATAAGAAGTCTATAGACTGTCTATAGACCATTTTTTAAGGGGAATAGTCGTGCGGCATCGAGCGTTAAGAACACCAGTGGATCAAAACAAGCCGTGTGTGAGCATGCGCCACCATACTGACGGGGTGGCCTCGTCATTTGTCGCGGTAGTGTTCGCCGCACTCTTGGCAGACGCTTCCGCCCTCACAAGTGCCGTCTGCGGTGCAGGCCACGGCACGAAAACGGGGTGGCTGAGTGCGCTGCATGTAATTTTATTTAAAGTCCATAAGCATTGACTTAAGCATCGTTTGAGTCATTATTCGGCCCATTGGCCACATGAGTATCGCATGCACTCCGCTTTATTTTTGATCATAGCTGGGCATTTAAGTTTGTACATTGATGGGCTAGTTGGATCGTAATAGTTTGAAAGAAAAGAACTTCAGTGCTATTTTTCAGCGCCAGTCCGGTCACATGTGCCCGGAGTTATTCATTCAGAAAAGAGTGTTGAATTCCGTTTTTTGAAATCACGACTCGGAAGTGTGTCGGCGACTCGGAGTTGACAGTGGATGAATACCGCAAGTTGATGGGATCATAACTGGATATCCTTCAACGTAATGTTTTTTTTCTCTCTCTGAAGGCCACATGGTGCCATCGGAAACGCATTTAGCTCACAGCACGGAATAGTTGCGTCATGCTCTCGCTTATCAGCATGATGTTGAATTCGCACGCCTCCTTGAACGAGGACATGAATTGTCCAAGTCTCGAAACACTCGCGATCCCTGAGCAGAAATCCAATGCCCAGTGAGCCTGCCCAGCAAACCAAAAACCTCTCAGAGACGTCTAACCAAAAACCTCTCAGAGACGTCTAGCTAGACGTCTCTGAGAGGTTTTTGGTTTGCTGGGCAGTATTTATCGAGTACTTTCGCACAACGACGAGGGAACCAAATCTTGAGAGCTAAATATGTGGCTGACGCGTTCTGTGTCCCCAGTTTCACTCTCCCCAGCTCTTCGGGGCTGCCGTTTCCACCCAGTAAGCGGGCCCAAGCGGAGCGAATGTTTTCGACGATGGCCAGTGTGGCGCCATCTACCGGCAAGTGCCCGTGTTCACCGCCGGGTTTGGTTGCCCAGCCGGACCTCCGCTGAGCATGGAGAGCAGATGCGAGCCGCTTTGACAAGCACGACAAACTATTCTTAGAAGTATATTGATCAGATCGCAAGGTACTTGGGGCATTTAAACTAGTATCATACAGCGTGGGCCTACAGCTGGAGGTTTAAAAAATAGGCTTTCTAAGTAAGAAGAGCGCTTTTTTGGCATAGCATTGACAGCGGTGTAGCAGCGCATCGGAATGCAGCTAAGACTTAATTAGTCGGCTAGCTAACTTACACTGAATAGTTAACTTTTGAACTGTTATTGTCAGTCTCACTATTTATTGAGTGGGCTATAGCGGACCGTAAGTAATATCCATTTCGTTTTAAGAATTCCGAAAACGCAGTTACCCTCGGTGCGGTGGCCGGACTAATTTTACCTGTTACAAGTTACGCGCACTAGACGCACTAGAGGAGTTGCTTTCTTTGCAAGCTTTTCGAAAGCACTCACAATGTGGCAGGATGTTGGCAGAATTTATTGGGCCACAGCGCCGATGGTAACTGTGTTTCCGAAATTCTCTAAAAACCTAATTGAAGTTAGTGTAACTTCACGCGCAATCACGGTGATTCCGCGCCAAGTTACACTAACTATCAAGCGCTGGCGCCGCAACCGCCCTAGCGCCACATACGGCGTGAGTGTTCCAGGAACTGGGAAGACAGGTTTCTTGATCTTCGGTCTGGGGAACTCGTCACGTTCGGATGTTTCGCCGGGGCTTCGCTCTTCCACTGTTGAGACGAAGCCTCGCGCGAACCTATCCCTCGAGCTCGTCCTCTTTGGGTCTTGGTTTTGCAGTGCGGTCTTTGTTAGAGTAGCAGTCAGGCCTAAAGCTTATCGGAGCTGGATGTAGAATGGTGGCGAAGGCTGGGCCCAAAAACGGTTTAGCGCGACTGCAGCACAGCCACTTGGGGGCCAAAACACTATGAAGAAATTCAAAAGTACAGATAAAATGCTATAAAACAATAAAAAGAAATGAATATCTTACTGCCACGTTTTATAAAATAGGTAAACTATTTCAGAAAACATTACGCCGAATTTTGTAATTTTTTGCAACGCTCTTGTTGCGCCCTCTGTTGATGAGTGTGCGGGGCATTTGCACCGCGACTTTGCAGGCCTTGTTTCGGTACCCGGCCACTGCGGTTGCGGGTATAGTGTACTAGAATTATAGTGTACACTATAGTTGCGGGTACTGCGGGAGCTTACTAAGCGATCTCTTATCTCCAGCTGCCTGCTATGACGCGCCATGGAAAGCGTGGAAATTAACCTCGTCGGTCTCGAAATGGCCCCTTTAAGATGTTTTTGTCGTCCTTGCCCTTCGCTTCTCTGTCACCGGTTGGCAAGATCTGCACCCCGCTGCACCGCTGCAGCGTTTCCTTCGGTGTACGGCCAGTGCGAAACCTTTTCCCGAGGCTTCGCGCTCGTCGTTTCAAGCGCTTAGCTCTGCATTTCAAGATGAGCTTGCGGCATGTGAAGAAACCTTGCTCCGTGGCACATTGTGACAGCGTGGGTTGTACCGTAGGTGTCTTACCAAGACTACACCGCTTCCCTCTGGACTTTCGCAGGTGAGCTCTTGCCGTTGTCGTCTGCTCTAGATAGGCTTTTGTCGGGCTTTCCGCGCCTATCGTAGCTGTAACCGTTTCATACGCACTTGGCTTCATGTTATCGGGATATTTTAGTAAATTGCAGGGCACGCACTTGCAGTCATAAGATGTGCAAAAGACACAAATCATTTGTCTTATTTATAGCTTGTTTCGTGCGGCCGACTGCCACCAACGTGAACTTGATACCCGGCTCCCATGGGCAACCACGTGCCCTCTACTTGCCGCATGGTCAATTTAAAACCAACTACGCTGCCTACCAGCTCTGAGCATGACATTAATGGGTTTTGCAAGCACCGTGAAGCCAATTTGAGGATCCTCTCGCAACTGACAGTATCGAAACTCAACCATGTGTATGTGCACCGCATTGAGTGTGCCTTAACTGAATTCGCCCAGCAGTAGTTATTGCCATTCTACGTATACATGACCGTCAATGTAGTTTTAAACTCATTTTGCTGCATCATTCTCGTAACTCTTTGAGCATAGAAAAGCAGCTAGCCGCGTTGTATCAGGCGAGCGAAACCGCACTCTAAGGCGCGGAGGCTTGGCGTATTGACGTTTAGAGTATATGGCATTCATTTGGGTGCAGTTGAATAACGTGGGCGTTGCATCATGTCCAGGTGCAAAACGTGGTTGCAGTTATTCCGCAACCTCAGCCTGGAGAAGACGCCGTGCCAGCTGCGAGACCTGAGGGTTTCTTCCAAGCACTTCGAACTGTTTTTGTATCTGCGGCCAGGATTGCTGCGTCTCGATGCCGTGCCTACTCGAGGAAGGAGTGGCTGTATTGAATGTCCTCGCACTTCACTTTAAAATGCACTTCATGTATATTTTAGTTTGATTAGAATTTCTTCAAATTACTTCGGTTAGCGACAAGAAGGAGCTCTCGAGGTAGTCCGCAGGCCCTATGTATGGTGTAATGCTCTAGCGTTGAGCAGATTTGTTGATGCTAAAACTTGTTTTTAATATTGGCATGCAGGTGTAAACATAGGTGCTATATTCTTTCAGTTGAAGAAATGAAATGTGAAGAGTAATCCCTGTGTGCTGCATGGTCTATGTGTTGATGCGCCTACTTTTGTCATGTCATGTTTGCCTCAATGGAAGCTGTCGTAGCATTGTTTTCTATACTTTTCAATTTCCTACCTGGCAACGTTCGTGGAACTTCAGGGCTTTTTCCTATCCGCACTGTGACCATTCAGATGAATAGCCAGCTTAAAAAAACTACTGCTTGAGCTGCCTGTGACGCACATTTTTTGTTGGTGTGCTTTATCACTGTCTTTGTTTGGTTGCTGTAATAAACCATGAATATGAAAACCATACTTGCCGTACACTGTATTGCAAACTGTTCACTTGAGCCTGTGCTTTGTCCATCACACCTTGATATACTCAAAAGTACTAGCACCAGTATTTCCACCAAGGTTTTCGACCACCTGGGGTTCTTTAACGTGCACTGACATCGCACAGTACACGGGCCTCGAATTTCTCCTCCAAAGAAATTCAGCCGCCGCGAATTTCTTTGGAGGAGAAATTCGAGGCCCGTGTACTGTGCGATGTCAGTGCACGTTAAAGAACCCCAGGTGGTCGAAATTTCCGAAGCCCTCCACTACGGCGTCTCTCATAGCCTTAGTCGCTTTGGGACGTTAAACCCTATAAACCAAACCAAACCAAACCAAACCAAGGTTTTCACTACGAATCATGCATTCTTAGCCAGCGTCTGAAAGCGTTGCTGCCTTTCTATGCTGCCTTCTTTGCCAGTCACTTTCATTGGGTTCCCAATTGCACATTAACAAGGCCATAACTAGCAGGAACTCTAGCACATTTGACTGGCAAAAGTTGGTCCGCACTGAAAGGCAACCTTCAAGTGGTACCGGCTCGAAAATGCGGGTTCTATAAAAAAGCCACTTTATATTTCGCGCCAAAAGCATACGTATCGTGACGTCATACAACGTCACTCATACGTAGTTTGGCCCCCAAAATAGGGGCGCTGGGGAGCCCCCATGAGCCGCCATTTTTTGGACCAATGGGCCTCTATGGAGCCTTCGCTACCATGGTATATCTACCTTGTATATACTGTCAGGTTCGAAAGCTGCCATACTAAATTTTGCTCGCGGGAGAGTTCACGTCCCTGCGTTTCGCATACTGGACTCCCTCGCCGCGCACCCGCCCCGCCATGTGGAGCTGATATGGGTGCCTGCCCACTCCGGGAATCCCGGAAACGAGGCCGCCAACGCTTTAGCCCGAGCTTCTCTCAACCGGGCACTGGCGGTCTCCGACCTGGTGTTCTCGCGGGAGCGCATGCACTCATTCAGTGAAATGACGCAGGCCTGCAAAGCCGAGCGTCGGCTCTACCCTCCACCCCATCCCTCCCTTGACCATTATCATCAGACACTTTGGAGGCGGCTCCAAACACGCACTTTTCCCTCCCCTTATATACGCTCGCGATATCACCAAGTCCACACAAACCCTTCCTGTACCCTCTGCCACCACCCCAAAGCCACTCTAGACCATATCCTTTTCCTCTGCCCGGCGGATCCTCCCCCGCGGGGCCTGGAGCACCTTACCACTTGGGAGGCTTGGGAGACCCTACTGCGCTCCGAGGACCCGGCCAAGCAAGCCATCGCCACCGGCCGGGCTGCTAGCGTCATGAGCCTCCGGGACATGAACGTTTGAGTGCAGTGGGGCCGTGCGGGGGCCCAAGGGCCGATGTGTCCAAAACTCCCTTGTTCCAAATAAAGTTTTCATCATCATCATCAGTGGTTACGGCGCTCGGCTGCTGACCCAAAAGACGCGGGTTCGATCCCGGCTGCGGCGGCCGAACTAGAGGCCCGTGTACTGTGCGATGTCAGTGCACGTTAAAGAACCCCAGGTGGTCGAAATTTCCGGAGCCCTTCACTGCGGCGTCCCTCATAGTCTGAGTTGCTTCGGGACGTTAAACCCCAATAAACCAAACCAAGCCAAACTTATTTCTTTTCATGACAGCTGCATTCCTTCTAGCTTTAACTAAGGCGAAAGCCTTTAATGGCTCATTCTCCCGTTCATCCGGAGTTACATCTAGCGCCTGGATGACGGGTGTCCATCGAGATATCTGAGACAGTTACTGCGTAATCTCCTTTCCTCAAATACAATTTTCATTTTCTTCATTATGGCCTCTTTTTCTTCTTTCGCTCCCATTTCTTCCTTTCCTGCAGGTGCTGTTCAGGGGTCCACCGAGATGACAGAAAATTACTGCGATTTCCTTTCCTTAAAAAGCGTTGCGTTCAAAGGGCAAGGCATTCGCCGAACGAGTGGTGGCGTTCCGTGGACTCCCTGGCAGCGCTACAACACGCTGTCGCCTTCCACTCCTAAAGGCCAAGCTAAAGCGTCATTAATTAGCAGTTAATTAGTATTTAGTCATTAATCAGTAATTCGCGATTAGTAATTTGTCATTAGTAATTATCCATTATGTGTGACGTCATCCAGTGGTGACGTCACCAGTGCCACAGAGGCAAAGTGGTGCGGAAAACGTTTTCGCCTCTTCGCACTTTTGACAGTCAAAGTGCCCCGCCCCCCAAAAAAATTTTTTTTCATACTGTGTCATATACTCAGCACCTCTATTTATCCACACCCCAAGATACTTGTACTTATCCGCTACCTCTAGCGTTATCTCCCGTATTCAATGCTCGCCGTCCTCATCATTAAATGTCAAGACTACAGATGTTTCCTTACTAAACTTGGAACCTAATCAGCCGCCGCGGTGGCTCAGTGGTTGTGGTGCTCGGCTGCTGACCCGAAAGACGCGGGTTCGATCCCGGCCGCGGCGGTTGAATTTCTTTGCAGGAGAAATTCCAGAGGCCCGTGTGCTGTGCGATGTCAGTGCACGTTAAAGAACCCCAGGTGGTCGAAATTTCCGGAGCCCTCCACTACGGCGTCTCTCATAGCCTTAGTCGCTTTGGTACGTTAAACCCCATAAACCAAACCAAACCTAATCCGTCTCCCTCTGTACCGCAAATATCAATTTCTGGAAATCTTCCTTGTTGTCAGCCATTAGCACTATATCATCCGCGTGCATAAGACCCGGTAATGTCTGTTTAATCCATTCGCTTTGCTTGAAAAAAGAAAGTTTGAAGCAAAGTCCGCTCTTGAAGCAAAGTCTGCTCTTCTCTAGTTTGGTCTCTAGCACGTGTAGGTACAACATGGACAACAAAGGTGACAGAGGACATCGTTGCGTAAGCCCCCGCTGTGTCTCTAACGACAGTGATACATTTCCTTCCACATTTTATAAGCAGTTTGTTTTTTATATTTTTTTTTAAATATTGATTACTCCACCTTCTACATCCAATGTGGTCAGTATGCCCTACAAATCCTCTGAATAGCCTTGTGAATAACGCTGTCGAAGGCTCTTGAATAACGCTGTCGGATATATCCGCGATCGAAAAGTAGTGCGTTACTTGTGAGCGAAAATACTTTGCGTACAGGCGTATTGCATGCTAATTTGCCATCAGCCTTATTGAATGCACTGACACTGCTGACGACGCGTTGACCCAATGAACCTGCCCGAGACCACTCAGCCACAAAACCAGCACGGAGTAACACGCCTCCCTTGATTTTTTTCAATCGGATAACATACGCACCTTCCACAGCTTTATACATAAAAGAAAATTGCGAGGACACTTTGGCAACTAAAGTGTGCAGAGCAAAGCCAAGGACACTATGCCGTGACGACTTCCGGTGGACGTGACGTCACACCGTTCCCGTGGCTATATCGATACCATAATTATACACCTTTCGGGGATCATAAGTGTTAATTACGCTTAATTACAAATTTTTTCATCTAATTTGACACCAATCCGACGTTTTCCTGACCATTCTGTGCCAATTTTCGCTATGCCGTTACGACTTCCGGTGGATGTGACGTCACACCGTTCCAGTGGCTCTATCGACGTCCGCACTATTTCGACGCAATTTCGACATTTTTGCCTATAATTGACTGATTATTCTACAGTCATCAAACTTGGCTTCTAGGTTTATTTTTTCCTCCTCTATCTGAAGCAACCATTGGTTTTCTTGTTTTAGTTCGAGTTAAACGCGTGTGTCACGCTTTAACGGACGGACGACAGTATGAGCCATTAAAGGCTTTCACCTTAATATACGAATAAGTGCCGTCCGACAGCGGCAAGCAGCCAGTACTTTACGCATGCTTAGCACATGCATGAATTTGCAGTATGTTTGCGCTTATTTTGGTGTGTCATTGCACTACTGTACTTAGTCTTGGAGCAGCATTCACCTCATTTTGCCGGCAAATGTGCTTACCTGTGCTGCCACTCGCTGAAATGGTTTGGGATCAAGAAATAACTTCACCCGACCACTTTCGCTATTGGGAGATATTGTTGGCTATATTGTGTAGGGAGGGCGAGCACAATTGGGAAATGCATTTGGTGCAGGTAAATAACGCGATTAAATACACAATAGGCTTGTTTTATGTCGATACTGTATATCTTATGTTTTCTACGAACAGAAACTGAAATAACGAGAGCTCTGCTTATTTTCCGACAACGAGAGATAAAGTGCGAACAAAGATGCCAACGTTCAGCATAGACATGAAATAAAACCCGCGATGATGAAAGAGTCCCTTCTAATATCCATCGCTCGTGAACAGTCCCTGCATGAGTCCTCAGTACAAAAGACATTGCGTCACATCCGTGGCGATAACACTTCATGATGCCCGTCTGACAGTTCGCGGAAGTCTCTGCCGCTGCAGAAGCATTTGCTTTGGTTCCCAATGGTCAGGCTACCTAGTACCGCAGGGTCTCATTCTGTCCCGACTGCGTCCACATGCCGTGCCCACTCGCATATACGTAGAAATATGGGAAAAACTCTAGATACAAGAGGAAGAAAAATCCACAACGTATTCCGCATTCGTTCCCCGCTTTGGCAGCCAGCGAGAGCCGTCAGTATGGGAAATATCGAAGAAATTCAATATAGTTCATCCCTTCGTAAAGGAGCAAGAACGTGTAAACAAAACGTTCAGGCGTTGTCGCTAGACATTCTTGCCCCCGGCGATTTTCTAAAGCGCATAGATATGGCACCGAGCGCGACATTTAAGGCATATTTTCATTTCAGGCATATTTCTCAGCAGAGCGTTGAATGTTCGTGCAACACACTTGGTTTCGGCTAGGCAGTGAACAAGACACGTAATTATATGCGGAAAGCAACAACCAAAACATGAGCTTTGCGCAACAAATATAAACTACAACTTGAAGACTGTAGAAGCAATGATACAAAAAAGATGCGATGGGAGGCAATAAAAAACAAAAACTATTAACCGTACCAACGTAGTAGAGAAAACTTCAGTGCTTGAGCTCGTTGATGCCGACAGTATAGTTTTCAAACAAAGAATGCGTTACGAAGTTTTGTGCAGTATAATTCGCAAATATCGTGAAACCGAAGTAGGAAATGTGCTTTTAAAATTCATCCTATTGGTGACCTTTTTTAAACACGCGGTGCAAGTCATGCGAAGTATGCCGGGATACGCTTGATTTCACATCAAGATGCCACACTTGATGGAAGGGTGCATTACGCTGCCGGGCGCGCAGCTGAAGGCGTCGGAGAAGCCTTCGACGTTTCGAAAAATGTCGTCGCACTCGACGCCGCCAGACGAAGGCGATATGTTCTCGCTGCCCAGGCAGGCTGAGTAGCACGCCGCGATGAACAACAGCGCGGCGCCGCCGTAGCCCTCGAACCCTTCAAGAAGTTCGTCGTAGCTCTCCAAGGCGGCACTGTGTTGCCTGTATGCTTGCAGCGTCACCTCGAGAGCCAGAGCGCCCTCAAGCTGCCGCAGCACGGCGCTGTCGTCGCCGCGTGCACTGCTCCCGTTCGCGGCGCACTCCAGCGCCCTCTGGATGGAGGCGAAGGCTTCAGGCGAAGTGTTGTAGCTGCGAAGGAATGGTGCGTCGGGAGCGCATGTAGGGAAGGAACTGTGTGATAGCATGTCAGGCGCCGAGCAGAGACATGCTGGGCGATGAGAGTAACCCTAAGGACAGGCCCTTTGAACACGACTCGCTACTTAAACAGAGTACCCAAATGCAGGCTGTAATGAAAGGGCCACATTTTGGCCTCACAATGTGAAGGTCGTGGTCGACAGGCATATGAAACTTGTATGGTATGGTGTGGTACACACAACAGCGGAAGCTTTCAATTCACGAAACATGTTGAACACTCTTTTCTACATAGTTGTTCAAAGACATTCTTGTGGTGAACGATGAGCGCGAATACTAGACAACAACCACAAAGAAGAGAGAAACACAAAGACAGATAGCGCCTTTCCTTGCGTTTCCCGCTTCTTCGTGGTTGGACTAGAGTTTGCACTCATCGTTCACCATAAGGATACCATGCACCAACTAGCCCCAGCCGAAGTTTTATTGCTTCAAAGACGGTACCTGTCGGTGAACAGTTGGCTGAGCCCCGATGCGGCACGGTATCCGAGGCCTCCGTGATTCATCGCTGGCGTGGCGCTCTCGTCAACCCAGGGAAAGGAGAACGCGTACGGCAACAGCGCCACATCGCGGCCGGAAAGAAGTGTGAACCACTCGGCGAACTCGATTTGCGCCGAGGCTGTGCGGTCGTTAGCGTCCACGTGGTCCAGGTTGACCGCCTGCCAGTTGTCCACGAGCGAAGCGTTCATGTCAGGAAAGCTGCGCTCGGTTGGCTTCGGCTGGATGGCGATAAAGGAATGGACGCCATGCTGGTATTTGTTCAGAAGTTGTACTTGAAGGCGAAAAAAAATTGCCAACGATTACGTTACTTCCTAATGCGAAATTTGAGAGCAGCTCGTCAGCTGTTTCAGCCTTTCGATAGATCGAGCCAAAGAATTCGAGCAAGACATGTATGTACAATTACAGACCCCTAGTTATTTTTCACACAGATTCCTTCTTCAAGAAACACTCCAGTAACAGTTCTTGACTGCAATGAAGGAAGCTTTGTGCACGGAGAAATAGATGGGTATAGGCTCGACTTGCTGCACCAATGCCTGGTTCTCAAAGAAGACGTCTATGCAAGTATTTCGCGATGCTTTCATGAAGGACTTCCACCGGTTGCCTCGATCATGGCTCAGTAAGAACTGGCAGAGGATAAACTATTTATATAGGTAGGCGGTTCGCAGTGGCTATGCGTTTCGGCTCGGGGCGGTCCACATATCGTGATCCGTCAGCATTGATCCGGCGCTCTGATTGCCGCCGCACAAGGGTTTCATGCTAATTATCGCTACTGTGCATAAGCATTATCAGCTTCTGTTGTGTAGAATCCAACGTTCGTCTTTACAGCGTACTCGCGGAGATTCACTGCGCCTATCCCATTAGCCTTGAAAACGCTTAAAGGTAATAAACGCCTTTGAACTCTGTCAGGTCCAACCTTGAGCGACCGCTGGTCGGAGCGCGGGTCGAAGTACCCAAGGACGACATCAGTGCTGTTCCAGCCCTTGACGACCATGCGGTGTGCGTCCGAGTATGGCCACTGCTCCAAACGGGTAGCAAAGGTCCCGCGGATGTCAGCGACCAGATCCTGCGCGTAGTGCTTGGCCTGGCCGGATAGGACCTGGTCGTAGTAATCGCGGAAGATCTCGCTGCCGCTCAGCAGGTACGCCTTGCTGAGGCACATGGCGCCGTGGTACAGTTCGGCTCTCAGTTCCCTGCACGAAGATCAAGCCGCAATATAGTAGTGGTCTACTAAATTAAAAAAAAAACATGAAAATAGAGGCGGGCGGAAAGCCTCAAATCCAGCGGCATGATTTTTCCATTCCGATGGGCTCGGGCAGGGCGTGTACTGCGAAGGCAAGATAACCTCTGATCCTTAAGGGTAACGAAGTGGATTCCAAGAGAAGGCAAGCCTAGCAAGGGGCGGCAGAAGGTTAGGTGGGCGGATGAGATGAAGAAGTCTGCGGGGATACGGTAGAGCAGCTGGCGAAGGACAGGGGCAATTAGAAATGGGAGAGGCCTTTGTGTTGCAGTGGGCGTACTCAGGCTGATGATGATGATGGTTGTTCATTTCGGGCCGTCAACAATCTTATCTTCTCTGCACAGTCCTTACTGCGCATCTTCTAAGTTAGTTCGAGGACACCAAAGTCTTGTCTGGCAGAAAGGTTCGCATGGACGTGTCGATGTCTGGGCTGACACGCTCTGCGCCAAGTACTTCGAGTGAAAAGTTTACACATTTCATGAAGGCCCACTGGACTGCTCAGAAGAGCAAAAGAAAAGGATGATAACATTTCGTAAACTTACAAAAGATATTATTGATGATTTATGTCTGTTTCTAAATCAGTTGTGTGTGCGACAACACTTTTATGTCCCTGTGATGGTGCTCTATGGCTATGGCGCACTCTAGTTTTGATGAACGTGTCATAAGAACATAACGTGACTAAAATATCCGAAGACAACACATCTACACAGTATTTTGTCATGTCCAACTGTGTTGACAATGCTCAGGTTTGAACAGTGCAGTTATTGTTCTGTGATCGTAAAGTTATCTGACGAACAGGAAGCACCTTGAACTGAAGGCCTGCTCTAACAGTGTTCGGCAGGGTGTTAAGGAGAAGCCACAATCGTTTTTAAACAAGTTTGTTTTCAGTGTTCTTTCTTAGTAGCATAACAATCACCCACTGCCCCTCAAACTTCCGACCACAACACTGCTCCAGTCTCCGCTGTCGCCACTTCATCGCTAAAAATTTTAGGATCAGATATGTGATTGTTCTTACTTATCGCTTTTTTTTCATATATGCAATAAAAGACTATACAACGACTGAAAATGACGTAAGACTCGTCCGACATGTGCGCACTGATTTTGGAAACTAAGTATACCATTGCTCGCATTAATGTCGTTGTTAAGCACACCAGGTCATACTTATTAGTAATCTTCGTTCAGTCATTTACAACACGAAATAAACGATCACTGTTTTATTCGATCCCTTTAATTGAATTGTTGCATATGCACACCCGACTTCCAATCCGAGCGATATCGCTCTTAGATGGTGCTTAGCCGGTTTCGTTTGCTACTATTGCAGATCATTTGCTGGTTTGTGTATAGAAATCTCTAAGGGACACAAGGCCTCGTCAAGCTGAACTAATTTTGACTTTTTATCGATAGTGTCGGAACCATTTACGGATGTGAACAAACTTGATTTGACTCGAGAATTCACTCAGTCTCATTGACTCAATAATTTTTTTTTCAGAAATCAGTGATGCGTCAGACGACAAACTTGCTTTGTTTTTTCAGTATAGTGAGTTTCAGTAGTTTCAGCATAGTGCGCAGTCATTTGAAATAGGTCCCCAGACAGCGCGCGACAGTCTGACACGATTCGAAAGTGATCACATCAGGCTCAACCGATTAAGAATGACCTTCTATAATACGGTTTATTTTCGTAAAAAAGCTGCGAAGAATACGTGAGCTTAGCTAGCTGACCGTCACGCTTTAGTTTTAGTCGGAACGAACGTGGTGGT
The DNA here is from genome assembly GCF_055824585.1 of Amblyomma mixtum. NCBI lineage: Eukaryota > Metazoa > Arthropoda > Arachnida > Ixodida > Ixodidae > Amblyomma > Amblyomma mixtum. The sequence continues at coordinate 62,160,888 of NC_143012.1, forward strand.
GGTAAAAAATTTATTGGATGCAGTGGGTTGTGTTTTAGGGGAGAGTGTAGGAATCACCGTTCCCTTTCCTGGGCCATTATCACCCTCATCAGCCTGACTACTCCCAATGTAAAGCAAAGGCCTCTCCCATGTCCCTCCAATCAACCCTGTCCTTTGCCAGTTGCGGCCACCGTGTCCCCGCAAAACTTCTCAATCTCATCCGCCCAGCTTATTTCCTGCCACCCCCTGCTATGCTTGCCTTCTCTTGGAATCCACTCCGTTACCCTTAAGGACCACCGGCTATCTTGCCTTTGCATTACATGCCCTGCCCAAGCCCACTTCTTCCTCTTCATTTCGACTAGGATGTCATTAACCCGCGTTTGTTCCCTCACCCACTCTACCCGTTTCCGATCTCTTAAAGTTACACATTTTCCACAGCTCGCTGCGGTCTCCTTAACTTAAGCTGGACCCTCTATGTTAGCCTCCACGCTTCTGCCCCATAGGTGAGTACCGGAATGATACAGCTGTTGTGTACTTTTCTCTTGAGGGATATTGGCAAACTGCCACTCATGATCTGAGAGAACCTGGGCGGTAGACCTTTTTCGGTACACCATTGGCGCGAGCCGCTGCTCACGCTCTTTGAACCAGATCCCTCTGGGACTCCTGGTCCAAGCAGGCGAACAGGGTCACCTCCCAGCCCTGTATCGTTGGGTGATTTATTCTCTTTACTCCCGGGTTTTTCTGGCGGACCCATACCTCCGATAAGACGCTTAAACTACCACGAAAAAGTCGACTCTTTGTCAAAAGTTTAGAGCCCAGGGGATTTGCTTCTAAGCCTTGCAGTGGGACTCCTGAAGCATTCGTGGCAGCCCTACCCATTGGAGGAGGTAGGACCAGAAATCATCTTACCTTCAGAAAATTTGGAGCGCTGGAGATGCATTACTAACCACACAGTGTGCTTCAGAAGCAAACCCCCTGGGCTCCAAACTTTTGACAAAGGCTGTACGTGTTTTACAATCGCGGGGCTTGAAAATGACCCCGTTTGAACACTTCTGAGGTGTCCTTCCTAAGTTCTACCGAACCAGGCCTTTGGTGGGCTGTAGGAACGTCTGCCCACTGAGGCGCAGATATGCTGTGATGTAGGCTAAGTCGTAAGCGGATCCGGTACAGGAGTCCCGACAGTCTCAGAATTCAGAGGAACTCCGGGGGAGAGACGCTCGGGTGGCTCTGAATGTGATAACCATCGAATCGCGCTCGACCACTCCGCGTCCCCTCACCGGGTGTAGAAGTTGAATAGTAGCTTCTGGTTAGCGAACAGCGCCGCCGTCTGCACGACGCACCAGGAGAAGAAGAGGTGCATCTGGTCCTCTCCGTAGCGACTCCACAGGTCTAGGAACTCGCGCACGAAGCCTGGCTTCTCCGACACGAAGACGACGTCGCGCCCCGTGGTTCCCACGTACGGCTCGAGCTCCTGGAGCCAGCGCTGCCGGTCCAGTCCTGGCACCTTTCCAAACATGAAGGCTGCGTCGAGGCCGCTGGAGTCATGATGTGCGTCCTCGAAGGCACGTCGCAGAGGAGCCAGGAGGCTTCTGGTGAGCTTCTTGGTGATCGCGAAGCTCACGGTGGTGTTGTCCCTCTCCCCGTCCCCGTATTCACGGTTCCCTCCAAACTCCCGCCTGCGGTGTGAAAATGATACCGTCAGACGCGCCAAAAGTGCTTCCGTTGACAACGATTTCAAGGGTAGCAGTAGCAGAGGTTTAATCAAAAAGTAATCAAAATTACAGGATTGCACTTAGGTCTGCACAAGAGCAGAAAGGCGACAGCCTTTTCTTGTCCTCTTTTTCTTTTTCTTTTATTTTTAAATTTTTGTTTTGAAATCACTATGGCAACCCGCATTGGAGCAATGTGAAAGCAAAGCGTCCACATACAACATCGATGCGATGGCTATTCTGACGTCCAGGTGCTATATCGTCGTCCATGGTTTTTGCGACGTCTAAGTGTGTTCTTGGGGTTTAATTAATTACTCCGCATCAACAAACTTTGGAATTTATGGATTTTTTTAACCGCTACCTAATGCACTCGAACGTTTTTTCATATATTTCTATAGAACGACATGAACTTTCGGACGCATTTTTCGGACACATTATGACGACCCGTACATAGTCATATGATAGTCTCGCATTAATGAGAAAGGAAGGAAAAGATTTTTGCTAGCTCCGGCATCTGCCATTGCTACGGGAAGCACCCGAGCTGGGGCAGCGGAAATAGAGGGATAGCAGGCAGACTGAAGAAATGAAAGAGGGGAAAGGACAGACAGAAAGGACTGGCAGGGGGAGGTGCTATATGGAAGTATTCTATTTACAAATAAACATACGTACAGGTCGGGCGCGTGGGATGGCCATGGTCGAAAACGAAGTAGAACACACGCCCACGACCGATTGCCTACCTGAGCTCCTCAAAGTAGAGCTTCGCTTCATGTTCAGTGCCTTCCAAGACATTGTGCTTTCGGAGGATGCGCTCAAAATCACTCAGCGGCTCAAGGACGACCGTGGTGACGTTGGGGGCGCGTTGCACCGCAACATGAAGAAGGGGACTCCAGTGCAGCCTGATGGACGCGTGAAACCATGTACGAAGAAGGTCCACCCTGCTGTGGTCATTGGGTAGGAGAGGCCACACGATGCCCGCGTCCAGCAGCGCTCTTTTGACCTGTGATTACCAGAAAGACGGGAATGATCATCCTCAGGAGTGTGTTTCGGAAAGCGCGAATGGTCTTTGGCTTGTTGTTACCGTCCACGGATGGTAAAGACATCTATCAAATTAGCAGCCTGGTGTCGCATATCAAAATTTTTGTCGCTGCAAAATCTTGAGGGCAAAAATTAAAAGCCTTGGAGCAATGTAAAATATTTCCAAGAGAATGGTTTATGGGGATGTATTATCTCGGAAGTGACTCAGGCTATGAGGGGCCCGTTAGTGAAGGCAGCTTCGTATTTCGTGTAAAGAATAGTGATTGACAAATGGAGATTGTGACCGGATCAAATGGGACAACGCAGCCGTTCCTTAGGACGCGCCTATTTTAATCGCATCGTCTCCATCTTCTCCTTGATGGGGGCATTCACTTTGTCTTCCTCGTTACTGCTGCTCCACAGAGGCAAAAAAGGGGGGGTATCTGTACTCTGCACAAAAGGGGTAAGGAGCGCACATCTAAATTAGTTTAAATGTGTCATGCCACATTCGGAACATTCCACTTGAAAAGAAAGAGCAGCCAATGGCCTTTTCTGCGGAGTTCCATGGCGCTACACCCACTCTATATGCCAGTGCACACCTGCATAAGACCGGAGGGCGGCGCCCGTCCAAAGCGAAGCCAACGCGTGCAGCCCACCTTTTGCAGCTCGTCGCTCCTGCCCTGAAGCAGGTCGTCGCAGCTGCGGTAGAAGGCGGCCGCCCTCTGCAGGGAACTCTGTCCCGTGGTCGGCACGGGCACCGAGCCCAGCAGGGAGGACAGTTCGCGAAGTACCCCCAGGAAAGACTCCTCGCGCACCGAAAGCTGACTGCGGCGCCGCCAGCCGTCGCACACGAAACGGGTGAAGCCCTCGCACGGGTTCAGCGACGTGTTCAGCGTAGCGCGCAGGCGGCGTGCGTACTCCCGGCACGGCTCGGTACGGCACACGCGAAGGGTGCCGTGCCGCGTCCCGACCTCGGGGCGGAAGAACCCCAACAGGAAGAGGGACACGACGAGAGCAGCTACCAGGAGCACCAGGCACAAGATGCTAGCTGCCGGGGGTTGGCTCTTGAAGAAGGCCTGCGGTGACATCGTTGGCGCTGTGCGAGGGGCTTCCGAGACCGCACGGAGAGTTGACGCTCTGCCTGTACTGGTACTCAGAGATTAGAGCTCACGTTGGGGAGGCTCCTCTCCAGGAGCTTTTCTGCACCCTTAGCTTCCTAACTGCCCTCATAGCTTTGCGATAATGCACTGGAAATCGTGCAGACCTTTCTATGCATGCTCTAGACTAGCCCTATTTTAATGTCATAAGTAGGCCCCTCTAATAAAATGACCACCTTAAGTTTCAAGCCCGAGGCTCTGGAGTCGGAACCACCGCACGGGTTCCAGCATGAAAGAGAATACGACGTTGGAGCATTTAAGCCTACTGTGCAAACCCTGCGCGCACTCAGCGCGACACGAACGTTATAGCCCCTTACTGGGCTTCTCAGTAGAAAGAAAGTCAAACTTCTATATTGCTCCACCATGGTTGGAAAAAATTTATTACGGCTCAATCATGTCACTATATGCGCGAATATCGTGAATACAGGTGCCACTGTGTTGCTTGTAAGCTGTGACCAAGACCTTCTCAAAGCGGCTGCCATAATTATACAAATAAACAAATGAAATCAGTATGCCATGCGAAAGTAAACTAGCCACCTCTACAAGCACTAAGATGAAATTTGAGCGAAGTTGCAAATCACGCAACGTTAACGGTGCAACGAACAATACGTTGGGCAGTCATCGGTAATCATTTCCCAAGCAACACAGGTGATAGGCCCAATAGTGGAATTTGATGCGTTCGTTTTGGTCCTTTGTAGGACTAGCGTTTGCCAATACGTTGCCAGTATTGGGCCGTTATCTGCGCTGCTCGGGTTGAGAGCCGGATCACCAGACCTTGACGCCTTTGTTGGCGGAGAAGCCCTGCGTTGTGGTCGACGCGAACTGCGGCTGGCTCATCACGTGTCGCGATGCCTCCACGCACGCGGGATGGATGCTCTGGCGGTGACCAGCCTGGTAAAGAGGCGAGTCTGGTCTGGTCCACATTGGGGACGCCTGCGTGGGTGTCTTGTGGCTCTCGGTGCTAACGGAACGGGACGGCACGACCTTTCGTGGGCTCTTCTTCCAAGCGGGCCCGAAAATGTGCGACTGGTGTTGCCGGCGACAATCTCTCCACTCGGGTGAGGCGACAGACATGGGCGGTGACGGTCGTCGAGGCGAGTGTGTCCCGTAACTCAGCTCGGACGACGCCCTGCTCGGTTCGAGGGTCTCACGGCGCCGTATTGAGGTGGAAGACAACGACCTCCCGGATAAGGACGTTTTCACGTGAGAAGCTTTGTCATCTTCTGACACTGCAGGCTCGTCATAAATGCCCACGCCTGACCGGGACGAATGCTGCGAGCCTGACAGACTGCCGTAAGGCCGACCAGTCCTCTTGTTCTCATCGCGTTCGCGAGTAGTGTCTTCAATGGAGCAACGGTGAGACCTCTCTGGGGAGGATGAGGTTGGAGACGAGTGGAACCGTTGCGCATCCGTACTGAGCGCGTCCCTTCCAGAGCTGGTGGCCAGACGTTCGGGAGGTTCGGGTGGCTGTTGCAGTTCTTGCAGCTGCTGGTCGCGCTCTGGGATGGATAGCGTCCGATTTCCACCGCCTGCAATTGAGGTGAAACTCGAAGACGCTGAAACAGATCGGGGCGAAGCTCGACTCTGAGGCTGGAGTCCACCTCCGGAGTTTATTGGTCTTTTCGATGCACCCGAAGCCTCAACAGCAGTCGTGTCTGGCGGCGTTCCCGAAGCGGGGCGGCTGTGTTTCGACATTCGCGTTCCGCTTGGCTCTAATTCCATCCCTGCAAGGTACCTGCTCTCTCCCGCAAACCGTGGCACCGATATTCTGAAAACCTGCGAAAAAAGTTTAAAACACAAGAAAAAAAAACACTTTAAGAAAGCCAGTCATTGCAAACACCTTCACCGCTTTCCAGCAAGGTACGTATAGATTATAGTTCTCAAAGCTTTTTTTTTACGCAAGATCAAGAATAATTTGAGCTGTTCCTTTAGTCCTAAACATAAAACAAGTGAGACATTGGGACATTAAAAAAGCAGAGAAAAGCCCGAACCGTTAATAAGAGGAACACTTGGAACACAAAGATAAAGGCCCACTTCTGAAGGAATATATGCCAACTGAACTTTGTTTCGGGAGTTTCTTCCTGATTACAAAACAGGACTATCGATATGCTCTTCGTGGACGAACAGAAAAAAAAAGCGCAGGTGTCTGTGGTTCATTCAGCTCTATATTTTACGCCCATGAACAAACATTTTTGAGCTCTATTAACACATCTTTCTTACAGTGGGCACTCAATCTCGTTTTGCTAATCCCCTCCTAAGGTACCGTCCTAAGCAGCACACGTAATCGGCCGCAATATTGGTTAAGTATTACCAAAGACCGGGCCTACATAGGAACGATGTGCAGCCATCCATTGCAATAATGGGCCGATTACCTCTACCTGGGTGAAGGTTTCTTGTTTCTAACTTTGCTATCCTATGTAGCACTACTTTGCAATCATGAAAGAATTCGGTCAAGTAGCCCCAGAAGCACTCCTCATTGGCCCAATATTGGAAATGTGTCGGCAAAGGCCGGTACTACAAAGGCCCAGAGTGAAGCCAGCCATTTCCAATATTGAGCCAATTACTTGATCTGCTTGGGAGGTGTGTTGGAACAAAGACCAACCTTCAATTCAGGCGTGCGTTGCCCCGAAGGCGGCGTCGCGGTGTGGTATGATTCGAGTCGCTTTGATGACGGCATGCCCCGGACTTCCCCTTCGTCCACTCTGCGTCCATCAGTTCCAGGTGGAAGTGGCGACTGCCCAGGGCGCGTAGTTCCCAGAACTGTCGGGCGAGCATTATTTTCGAGAATGCTGACGATGTTGTCGGGGTCCTTTGCGGATCGTCTTGGAACTGCCCGCTCAGAAGAGTCGGGTTGTTGCTCGGTCGTTGACGGGGCAGGATTGGTCGCTGTCTTCGGGAGGTCGAGTTCGGTGTGGGGTTGAACTCGCTTCCGTTCATCTCCTGATGAACCTGCGTTTGCATGGCATCCACAATACTTGATATATGTCTTAGCATTGCTTGTGTTCGGGCAGGTTCATTCGCGAATGGCAGCATTTGCGCGGGCTGCGAAGTTACGACATACACAGGTTAAGAAGCGACTGGAAAAACACATATCAGATGTTTAGGTGCACACTAATAAGGGAGTAATTACTCATTGGCATCCACCCGAGCGCAGCCATACGGCTGCAATGAAAAGCTATACAGCTTTTTCAGAAACTTCGTAGTTGAAGAAAAATTCGTCCTGGTCCGGAGTTCGAACCCAGGACCAGGACGAATTTTTCTTTAACTACGAAGTTTCTGAGAAAGATGTATAGCTTTCCTTTGTAGCCGTATGGCTGCGCTCGTGTGGATGCCAATGAGTAATTACTCCCTTATTACAAATCTACTCCACCTTGGGGGATTCCCCTAAACATTTGACCAATTACGTGCACACTACCAAGAGGAGAATCATTCTTCAGTTGAAAGAAAGAAGGTATAAGAGCACATACATTAGCAGTGGTAGATTCGGAAGGTAGATATTGGCGGACGATTTGGCGTGGTTGGCCAAAAGCGAATTCGCTTGCACTTCGGTTTTCACTTTGGCTTTAGTTCGAGGCTTTGTTTTTAAGACCAAAAAGACTTCAGACAAAGATCGGTGAAATCGGACTTAAGCGATAGCGTCAATGGGCTGATGCCCGTATATGAGGAATTAGTAATCCTCTACTTCACATTCATAGACCGCTGACAGTCTCTCCAATTAACCCTGTTCTTGCCTGTTGCGGCCTCCGTATCCCCGCAAACTTCTTAATCTCGTCCGCCCATCTAACTTTTTGCAGCCCCCTGCTACGTTTACCTTCTGTTGGAATCCACTATGTTACCATTAAGGACCAGCGGTTGTCTTGCCTTCGCATTACTTGCTCTGCGCAAGCCCATTTCTTCCTCTTGATTTCAAGTAGAATGTCATTAACCCGCATTTGCTCCCTCACCCACTCCGCCCGCTTCCGATTTCAACGTTACACCTATCATTTTTCTTTCCATAGCTCGCTGCGTTGTCCTTTCTGCCCCGTAGGTGAGTGCCGGTAAGATACAGCTGTTGTATCTGCATTCTAGGCTTTATAGGCCACGGGACCTGTGATAGAAGTTTAGGATAAGATAAACGTTTGCAGCTCCATGTCCATGTTAGATCTGCGCGCAAATCTCTTGAAAGGCGTTTACGTCACCCGGGAGAGCTATGTTTCTTATGCTGTTCGTCCACTTCTTCCTCGTTACCGGAGAGCCAGACTTATGGGCTCCAAGCCTGAAGGAAGCTATAGCAGTCTCAAATCGAGCCGTACTTACCGTGACCGCCCGTCGGCGAATCCTGTTGAAGGCTGTCCTCGCTACTCTCCCCATCCGAGGTTGTCTGCCCTTCGGTGTCTTCGACGCCCTGGACGGGGCCTTTGTCAGCAGTGGGTCCTGGACCTTCTCGCACGGTGGCGTTCACTGCATTGCCGCCAGGATTCAGATCAGCCGCATCCACCGGTGCTTTCCTGCAGTTCTGATGGTTTTCGACCTCCCCAGCAGGACACGCCGTCACAGCGGGGCTGACGGAGGGGTTCTCCGCGAGGGAGGCCTCGGAGGTGTCGCTGGGAGAGCCGCGTTCCTTCTTCGAGGCCATCGGACGTCCGGTACGTTCGGTGTCGTTCTTCTTCTGCGCAAGCGCGAGGCGCGTGCGCATGGCTAACAGAACAACGCGCTTCACGTGGGCTTCTTCTTCCTGCTTGAATTCTTAGTAGCCGCGTGCCTCAGCATGTCAAGGATGTGGACAACGAAAGCTAATGCTAAAGGTCCGCAACACACGCAATTTCCAGGCAGGGCACATACTACGTGGTCCACACGTTTTCGTTGCTTATGGTAACAATTTTAAATGGGATAACAGCTGCCACCGGTGATGCTCGAGTCACTGGAACCATCATCAACTGCCTGCAATGGTTTGTAATAAGGTTACCAGATGCGTGATTGGCTGCCATTAGCATAGGGCGATAGAGGCGGACACACTGCGCATGGGGTAGAGCGAGTTGTAGCTGTCAGTGTTACTCGTTCTCATCTGGAGAAGGAAATAGGCTTGGGATATTTTCACTGAATCTTCAACACACTATTTACTCAAAAAAGAAAGCTGCCCTGTTGCAGAGCTTACTGGGCTGGGGTTGAGATTGCAAGACACAGGTTCAATTCCAAACACGGAGGCAGTGTTTTGATGAAGGCGAAACAAAGAAGACATTCATGTGCTGTGCAACCTTAGCACACGTGAAAGAACGCCAAATCCCATGTGCCACTTTGATACGTTAAAGTGCACAAATTTTTTGATGCGGAGGCATTAAGTGGCTCATCAATACTAAAAACTGGCGTCGTCTATAACGTGGCGGCATTACAAAACTCACTAATGGTTGAAACGGTGCGACGTCATCAAAAGCGGGAAGACATGAAATGTCCTGTAATAGTCAGCACCAGCTACAAAGGAATAGAAATAATTAGGAGTGAATTGGCATAAAATTGCAATAGAAATTAAATGAAATTTGAATAGAAGTTTCCGTGTTACTCGCACGTATGTTCTTCAGTTGCCCGCGTTAATTTTGTTTCAAACAGCTGCTCAGTTTCGGTCCAGCCATCTTATTCACGCACCGAAAGATAAGAAAGAAACCAGAGCCATGAGGACTACGTGGGAAGCAACATAATCTATTCCGTTCGTGTCTCCGACTACACGATCAGGAGGTCGGTCTTGACTGTTTTATGGTGCAAACATTTTGTGTCATTGCTAACGTGATGAAAATGATGATCGAACCAAGATGCCTTTTTATGGTATCTGTTGGTGATGCCTGTGCGGATACTGCAGTTCTTCCACCCTCAGAGGAAGCTCAATTCTGGTCTGGCGGACCGCTATACTGGAGGACGCAGTTGTCGTCAACTCTGCGACATGCTTGGTGGTGGCTGTAGTGAACCCAGGGCACAGTTTGCAGTTGCAGAGGTCAGGGTTAGCTCCGAGATCTCCTCCAGCAGGGCCCAATCTGTCCGTTAACGATATAGCGTTAAATGGACCGTTCAGCGAGAACACCGGCGTCGTCGGTGGGTGAAGAAAAAATGGCTGAGGCTTAGATTAGGTTAAGCCTAGTCAGATGCGAAGCATATTGTCGCTGAGTTGCATATCGAGCACGCCGCTTGGCTAGACGTTCTTCACGCTCTTCATCAGTCTCTGTAGCACGCCGCAACTTTTGCTTCTCATTCCAACGAGCAGCCCTGTCTCCAGGAGGCATCTCTATCCCGTGTACGCCTAGCAGAGGCAGGCGCACCCCCTTGTATACCGCCGCTCCAGCATCACGTGTTCACTACAGCGCACCTAGCGGCAGAAGCAGGAAACACATTGGTCGCGACGCCTCGCGCGACGGCGCGAGTTGGGCCCCCGTTTTTCATCTGCTGTGACGTCACGCATCACGTGGTATGACATGGAGGTCACGAAAGGTCAATGGTAACGACACCGCCGCGCTCGAGGAGCTGGGTTGGGCTATTTTAGTATGCTTCGCATAAAAATAAATGGCCCACCTGTCACCTAGGCCTCGTGACCTTGTGCAGACATCACATCCTGCTCACCGTGGGAGGTGACAGCCAAAGGGATGATTGGTCCCGGAAGGTTGCTCGGGAAGAGCAACCTGTCTCACAAGCCTCACTGGTGGCCGTATTTTGAAACAACCAAATCGATGGGAGTGGAGCATCGCTTTATCGCTGCACCATTTGGCCAAGTGGTTCGAACACTCCAAGCTATCTATGAACGTAAAGCAGAAATGACCAATTGTGCATATATGAACAGTCTGCATCACACTTGCGTAGAGCTCTCAAGTAGTGTGCAGCATGAAATATCACGTGCAATTAGAAAGCAGCCCATTGTCTCCAGGAAAGTGCTCATGCACATCTTGCTTGCAGGTCTATGTGCCTCTACTTCCGCACAACTATACGCTGTAAAAGATGGAAACGACGATGAGGTGTGGACTTTTGCGCAGTGACCTGCACCTCTCCAGCGCTCTACTTAACGTTGACGCAGACTGTACATGTGGGCAGAACCTAGGCGAGAGAGGAAGAGTACTTGCGCGAGAGGGAGCTCAAATCTACCGCACTGTACTCTTGAGGGTAGATTGAAGCGTTATTAGGCGGCGAAAGAAAAAACATTGTCCGCATCTGCGAAGTGGTACACAAAGAAGAGTATAGGCGCTGAAGGGACGTCTTAAAGATATCTTGTAATGTCCTTAAGGTGGTGCTTAAGTGTCCCGTTAAGGTTTTGTATCATCGCGCGAATGAGGCGGATGGGACGACAGACTTACTCTTCCTTCTACGGGGTCCACGATGACGCTGAATTACCCCTTCAATACGACATGGCTTTGAGGTTAATTGGCGCACCAACACTGTCTCCCTCTTTACTACTTCCCCACACTTGCCCTTCATGTGTTCGCGCCAACGTCACCTGGAGCGCACCGCAGTCATCGTTGTGTAATGCGCGGATACCACATACTCGTTGCCGGTGGTAGTGGCGGTACGTCTCTGAACTTAAAAGGAGAGGGAGACTTCATTGCGGCCTGCGCCCCTGGGCTGGCAGAAGATCGCCGTCAGTCGGGCGGCATACGTCACGGACTGACACCACATGAACATTTAGACCGTGAATGGGGTAGTGCGGAGACCAAATGGGGCCTGCGTGGCTTGAATTATCTTGCAGAATAAAGCTTTTATCACCGCTACCAATACCGGTGGCTAGTTATGCCTGAAAAAAAATGCACACAGGCAACTTTCATGAAGGAGACATGTACGGTCATGCTTACTAACGAAAATATGGCCATCAATACAAACAACAGGAAGAATATTGTGCTACGTTCCTTAAAACTGTTGTTTTATTAAAGCCATTTCAATAACGCGACGAAAGAGAAAAAGAATCCTAGTCCACGGGGACCTCGTGCGGAGCATAAGAAGAAGAGGAAGAAGAACGGCAGCAGAGGGTACACGACCTGCAGATTACACCCCGAAAAACCTTGAATTCTGCGTCTCAATCATGTGGAAATCCGGTCGCCACCGAGACCAGCTGGGCAGTCTGCAGCCCGGCCAGCAGCAACACATGCCCGGACCGGACCAGTCGACCTCGACTGTGACTGACGTCGCCCGGAGGCACCGCCGGCGTTCAGGCGACCGCATCAGACGGCCTTCGGACGAGGCGCGCCGTGAGATGCTGGAGCACTTCCGCGAGCACCTCAAGGTTGCCCTGGTGACCACAGCCTGCTTCGTGAGTGCCGAATTTGCAGTGCTTGCTTCTTTCCTGCTGCGATAGCGCCATGAGTAGCTTCCTCCGCTACCAATGGCACCCTAGATATTTGAAGCGAAAAGTTTTGCTTTCTCTCGTTTACCGCTTTACAGTTTACAAGCGGGCCGGAGATAGAGCGGGCCGGATATATAGCGGGCGGTACACATCTCCTGCAGTCCAGGCTGAACGGTATTATAGAAAGGTTTAGCATACCGGAGACGTGTGCCGGTTTTACGTAAGGGAGCAGCGCATGCGCAGTGGAGGGACGGAGCTGGGTATGATGACTGCGTGTGCGCAAAAGGCGTAAGTAAACTTGCATACGTTTCCTCTAGTACGTTTCCTGCATGCCAGATTCCTCTATTAAGTCGATAGCGTTAAAGGCCCCGTTCACTAGAAAATCCGGAAAAATTGGCAGGGGTTTAGCTCGGCTATGGCAGCGCAACGACGAGGCAAGTGGTGTGACGTCATACCAAACGGCGGCGGCGGCGAGGCGCGTGGTGTGACGTCATGCCAGATGGCGCGGCGAGCGCGCGGCGTTCGCCAGTTTCGGCGGTTGCTAGTATAGTGAACTATAATAGTACACTATAGTTGCTAGGGAACGGCTCAAGGTCGGTCTCTGTGCCTCCTCGGAGCACCGCCACAGCGAAATCGCAAGTTCGTGGCTAGTGTAGCTTTCGCTACAAAATCACGTGCACGGCTCTGGCAGGTGGTCCCCAGAGAGCAACCTAGGAGGCAGATGAGCCACCTTGGTCACGTGATCTTGGGGCGTCATCAGAACCTGCCCACCGTATAATGAGTAAACTGCCCACCGTGGCAGGTGCCAATTAATGATGGGTCTGCCGAAAAGAGCAACCCGTGTAGCGCAAGCCCGACCGGTCGCAGCAGCTGCCATCGCAGGGCAGTGGCGCGTTGCTTAACCGCTGCACCACTGCGCCAGGAGGGTCATGAGGACTCCCAGAGCGACATGCCAGAGCGAGAAAAATAACTGAGCGCAAATAAAAGAACTACATATTTGCATCAAATAATTGTCGGGTACTTCAAATTAATATACCTTAATATACGCCACCACATTGCACTGCGAGAGTCTTAAAGGCAGTGACGCTGACACGGCTGTAAGATTACACTAAGGACTAGTTGGCTTTTATCATCATCATAATCATCGTCATCAGCCTGACATTGCACGCTGTAGGGCAAAGGCCTCTCCCATGTCTCTCCAATTAACGCCATCCTTTGCGAGCTGCGGCCACCGTATACCCCCCCGAACTTCTTGATCTCATCCGTTCACCTAACATTCTGCCGCCCCCTGCTACGTTTTCCTTCTCTTGGAATCCACTTCATTACCCTTAAGGACCATATTGGCTATCTTGCCTTCGCATTACATGTCCTGCCCAAGCCCATTTCTTCCTCTTGACTTCTACTACGATGTCATTAACCCGCGTTTGTTCCCTCACCAACTCGTTTGGCGTTTGTATAGTTCTCCTAATGGCGGAAAGCTCTGAGACTGCTGCCATAGAAACGAGTAGCTAAGCCATCGCAACAACGGTAACACTATTTAGTTATGTAGGGCGTAACATGCAGGTTATACCTTGTTAGTCAGACATTTAGGGAAATCCCCAAAGGCAGAGTAGATTTCCAATAAGAGAGCAGTTACTCTTTGGCATCTATCCAAGTGCAGACATACGGATAAAAAGCAAAGCAATGCAGCATTGTAAGAAACTTCTTAGTTAAAGAAAAATTCGTCCTGCTTCGGCTTTTCTTTGTAGCCGTATGGCGCTGCTTGGGTGTATGCCAATGAGTAATTACTCCCGTATACCTTGTCAAGTGTCGAGAATGTTTTTGCCGGCTTGTCAGTGCCATTTCTCTGCGTCTTTGCACTGGTTGTGGACGACGCACGCAAAATCCACTGACTCTCCTTGCAGGGGTGGAACTGCGCCTCAGTGCTTGCAAGGTCGTCGGACTCGTGGCTTTCGAGGCTCCTAGGCTTTCCAGCACCGTCACGTAAGTGAGAGAACCCAGTGCAGACAGATGCGTGTCGCCAATGTCCAAGAACAACAACAACAAAAAGGCTGCATAGACTGCGAGATTTTTGCTGTTGGCGCATATAGTCCGCAGTTGCATCCTTTTAGTGCCACGAACTATGAACAGAACAGATTTCAGTTTAGTTCGGAGTTTATGGGTGTTTAACGTCACAAAGCGACTCATGCTATGAGGGACGCCGTGGTGAAAGGCTCCGGAAATTTCCACCATCTGGGGTTCTTTGAACGTGCACTGACACCGCACAGTACACGGGCCGATAGAATTTCGCCTCCATCGAAATTCGACTGCCGCCGCCAGAATCGAACCCGCGTCTTTCAGGTCAGCAGCCGAACACCATAACCACTGAACAACCGCAGCGGCAGAACCGATTTGAAGCGCTACATCACCTTGTGGGTTCTCACTACCGGGTGAAGTTTGACATCAATGGATGAATGTAGTTTCGTTGAATGGTTTTTCACCGCATCAATGCGTGACTGCCAATACATGCCCACCGGCGGAGATATAGCGAAGCAATTTGTGTTCTTATTCCCAGAGAATTGTCCTACAGTGGGTTGCCTTACATACGTCACATAAGGTGTTTTTGTGACTTAATTTGTTTCTGCTCAAAGAGAGGAGTCATTCATTAAGGCGTGAATCTGGGCCTGTTGGTTATTATATGAAAACAGCCATTGCAAGAAACGACATGACAGAAACAGAAGGATACACCACGAGCTGTAGCTCTTTCTGGCGTCCCGCTTCTTGTGCTAGATGTTTTCAGAGAAGCCATTTTTGATGTGTGCTCTGTCATCTAATTGTGCACAAGACATTATTAACCTAAATTGCCATAGATTTTGTTTTCCTCTGGTAAATACTTTGTAATTACATTCCTTTTCTCATACAGCTTCGGTTTCGATTTCAACAGCGTATTGGTGGCTATGAAGTACATTTTAATTTCAGTTCACTGGAGTCATAACAATGAAATATATTTTTAGCTTGGTAATTTGTTATTTCGGATCTTGCCGCGGGCTCACTTAAGATTAGGAGTGAAATAAAACGCAGCAATTTTATGGCGGTTTTTATCCCTCACAGGAATAGAATTCCAAAGTTTTCGTATAGCCACCCATCGGCTGCTGAAGCACAAACCGAAACAGCATGAGAAAAAAATTCAATTAATAGTTATTTACCCCACAGTGCAAATTCCACGTAGGGATCCTTGTATATCGAAGCCTTGTGCAGCCTTCTTGCTCAAGTTACTCTGCAGAGGGCCGGCCATATCCAAAAATTCTCAAGGCCGTATGGAGTTTCAACAGCACAGTGTAAAAGGATTCGGGCGTGTCCTGTCGTCACAGAGGTCGTAAGTCACACAAATCAAGAAGGTTCATGGCAGTGTATCGGACCAGTTAGGTGTGCAGACTGGGAGGAATCGGACCAGTCCGGCGTGCACACCAGAATTTAGCAGAAGTTATATTGAGACGCTAGGAGTAAATAAAAAAAGATTTCGTCTATGCCACGCAATTATTGTCTAACAAGATGCAGTCAATTTGAGGAATTAGAGTGTCCTAGAACGGACAATTAAATAATTAATTACACACACTAAAATGCCAAATAAACAAAGGTGGAGCAGCTATTACTGTCAAGCACAGCCAAGGACATGGGCCAAGCGTTAGTTTCCCACCCTGTGCCTCTAGTTACGCACCTATAGGCACCCCCCTCCCCCCTTCATTTTCACTTCCGAAAAGTATGTGACTCTTCTCAAAAGAACTTTCTCTTCTTTGTTTTTTTAGATCACTGGGCCATGAGGGTAATCCTGGACATAGCCCACTCCACGAATGCACTGAGTGACGTCATTCTAATATTTAGCCTTTACTACGTAAGTACTTCGCATTCCCACTGCAACTACACCGAGTTCGTCTTCCGTTTTCCCGTGAACATCAGACACCCCTTGATCAGAACCGCTGTGTTTGATGCATAGCCTGCAATGTACCGGTAGTAGCTGTGCCCGAAGCTTAACTGGGATTATTTAATTCTGG